>NW_023496041.1:0-94115 GCF_904425465.1 Colossoma macropomum
GACTATTATTAATGTAATAGTCCATTGTAACCAGCTTGGAAAGTTAATTTTGTCAAGGTTCAAGGAAGAAAACTTTAAAAAAGTTAAGTTTAATGGTTTTTAGAGTGGATAGAAGCTATAATGGGGCTGTATTGGACTTCGGCTTTCGCTTACGGCCATACCACTCTGAGAACGCCCGATCTTGTCTGATCTCGGAAGCTAAGCAGGGTCGGGCCTGGTTAGTGCTTGGATGGGAGACCGCCTGGGAATAAAGACATTTATCATTCCTTCTCAGCTGCTTGTCATTAAAGCTGTTTTATTCCACTCTTCTTTGCAGGTTGATGCTGTGAGGAAACTGCAGAGACTGTGAGCTGGATTAACAGATCAGATCCATGGACACCTTATTGTGTTTGAGAAGAAATAAACCCCAGAATCACAGATGACAAGGTCTTCTAATACTTTTGGCGAGAATTTGCTTGAAATGTGTACACATGGGTTTGCTGTTGAAATTATGTAGAAATGTTTTGTCTCTCTTCACCAGGTAGTTGGACAGTGATCCTAACATTACACTCTGACACTGCAAGGAACAAACATACAAGTTTAAGCAAACCTGAAAAGACTCCCTTCAGGCCAAATGAAGGACAGCCTGCAAAAGTCAATTCAGAAAAATCTGAAACTACAAAAGCTGTGTGATTGGGTGAGTATGCTTTATTTCTTCTGAAAAAGTTACAGATTTGTCAGGAAGTCTGGATTTTTAAAATTATTTTTTATTGTTTAACTCCACCGACTATATTAAAAAGTAAAATTTAAAGCAATTAAATAAAACCCAAGCAGTAGTAAAAGTAATTTTCATGACTTTTTAAAAATTGTAAAAAAAAGTTACTATATTTAAAAAAGACTTGTATTTGCAAAATAGACAGAATGCATGACTTAAATGCAGTAATGCACTTAAATGATAAATGCAAAACTTTAACTTGCTTTAATGCATAAAGGTCACTATTTGCAATTAGAAACCCAAACTGCCTGATGTTCTGTTAGGAACACATGCATTTGCAAAATTTTAACTCTTAAAATGTGGTATTTGAAATCATTGCTGTTTTTATATTTATTAATATAAAAGAAAATGAGCCGTTATTTATATATCTTACTTTTAAGATAGTTTGCACTGGATTGAAGACTTACGTGTTGGGGATTTAGCCCTGTAACTTTTAAGTCCCAACCAATATGAAAGTGAAAATCCCAGATTTCTTCCCCAAAAAAACCCTAGAATGGAAGACTGTAGGGGCCAACCAAGGTCAATTCAAACCAAATCTTGGTGAATAATTGTGCACACTTCTACCAAATTGGTCACAATCTGATCAACACTGATTTATAGTACCTTATGTCAGAATAAGCTAAGCCAGACTGACTGTCTCATATCTTGCAGGCATTATTTAGATAATTATTTTTAAAAATAATTATTTTCTTTAGAACATGACCGGTTATTTTAAGACTTTAAGACAACTTTGGCAGGACGCAACAAAAATCCAGATAGAAGGTTACCAGTTTGGTTAAAATGCTCTTGAGCAAGGCATCTAACCCTCAACTGCCCTCAAGTTGCCCATATGACCCATGCTCAGCACGTTCCATTCAGATAGACAAATTATCCATAGTGGGGGTGACTTACCAAACTTCCTAGCTCAAATTAAACAATTTTAGTAATTGACGGTACCCTAACCACGTGCATCTCTCACACTAGGATGACCTGGTTGTTCGCGCTCCTGATTGTCTGCCCAATAGCTGTCATCGCTTTTCCTGACATTGTCGAACCAGGACCAAAGCTTGGGGATTGTTCTGAAATATCAGCCTGGACTGTTGGTCACTAACTGTTGTCTACACACACAGAGGGTGTTTGTCAGGTTGAACCCCAGTGAGGTATGTAGGAAGAATGTGGCACTGACAGCCCAACAGACAGGGTGGGCTGGGGCCAGATGGACCATGGATGCTATCAGGCATGCAGAAGCAGACATCTCTCACGTTACACCAGCTACAGAAGTTCACCGACACTCAGTCGGAACTAAACAGATACAGTAAGATGACCAAACGATTCATGTTGGGAGTGCTGGCCACAGCAGCTGCCGCCGGATCCATACTTGGTATCGGGACATCCGCAATGAATGCAGTTAACATAGCTACCGTCAGGCAACAAGTAGATGAGTTACAGGCTAAGCTTCCAAGTATAAAAACACAGTTGAACACCCAGCAATCGCAACTCCAAACCATTGGTCAAACTGTACAGGGCACAATTCTAGTGCTTAATGCCCACAGTACCACCACCAGTACCACAGTACCACAGTACTAAAACCATACAAACGGTGAACGCTCTCATTTCAGTGATCCAGATTGACCATGCTCACCTCCAACTCGTAAACATGCTAATGTTGGATATGTTACAAGAAGTTGGGACCTTGATAGACAGTCTAGGCATGGGAAGAATCCTTCATTACCTCATTCCCTTGACCTTGGTACAAGACATTCTTGCCACTGCCACACGGGAGACTGTTACGGACCTACAAGCCCATCTAGCTTACACGTTAGTTAGCGCTGTTCCCATTTATGTCAATCCCTAAGACAGAGAATTAGCGATTTTGGTTAACTTGCTGATAATCGCAGCTGAAAATATCTACCGGCTAAAAGATGTGGTAAATGTAGGATTCTGGCAAAGTGAAACATATGTCCACTCCTCGTAGCTTACAATGACAACTAGGGGTGCGGGAAAAAATCTATTCTTAGATGCATCGTGATGCAGACCTGGACGATTCTAAATCGATTCACAAATGTCAAAAATCGATTTTCTAAATATTTAATTTATAACGTAATGTTGACGGAACGCAAAGGGCGGAACTTGGAAGTGGGGAAGTGCAGCGCCCAGTCTGTGGCAGATGGATGAGTGAGAAATCCGACTGGCTCCCTCTGCATTAAAAGCCAGGTCAGGTCAGGAGTCACAACACAAATGATAAGAAGAGACATTTTGTCCTTTCAACAAAAATCAAACCACCTTGGAAGCCACAACATTTATGTCCAGTAAGTCTCAGTATGTGCTGATGTCCTAGTATAGGCTAAACAATATAAGCGAAAACACGGACTTACTCTACTGTGCTTTAAGCTTTAGCTTAGCTCAGCTACAGCCGCTTTTCCTCCATCTCCACCAGAAAACTTTTCCTCAAAAGTTGAATAGTTTCTTGTAAAATGTCTTTCAGCTTTCGGCTGTTTTACGAGGCTGAAGTCGCTTCTCTTTTCCTTTTTCGTTCGCTACCAGCGAGGCGAAACCTCATTGCTACGTGACCTGCAGTCTTCTGCGCTCCCCCCTCTATCACGAGACCAAAAACGGAGTTATGAAATCACTAAAGAATATATAATGTGCTGCGTGGTCATCTATTACCACTGGATCTTATTTCACCGTTACAGCGCATTTTATCACAGATGAGTGGCAGCAGCATCTCATGTGCTCCAAAGGCAGTTAATGAGAGCCTTCCAGTTCACTTGCCACATCACTTCCATTTATTTTATTAATAAAAGATATTGGACGTAAATGCATTATGGATCATTACAAATACTTTGCTTTAAAAGTACCAAGTCCTCAGACAGTAAGAAAATAGAAATGATGTATAGAAAAAAAAAAGATGCATGGAGATGCATCGATAATCCTTGTATAATCGCATCACAGCCTCTGAATTGATCTTAGGTGGACTGTGTCAGAGCTCTGGCTATTTAGCCTGTAAAGCTACTCTCACATTTTTCAACAAGTAGCTTCAGGATTAATTTTCAATTGTAAAAATCGAATGGTTGGAAATATTCTGAGACCTCCAATCACTTTAGAATACGCTGCAAGGCCAAAGAATTACACTGGTTTAAATTGACCTTCATGGGTTGTTGATCATTTCGTGTAGTAGCTCCCCAATTATGGAATACTCTCCCCAAGTCTATTTAGTATGCTCCTCTCTGTCTTCATTTTAATCTCCGTTAAAGACTTACTTATTTCCACTGTGTTATCATTGTTCAGTTTATACTTGAATGTTTACCTGTATTGTCCTTTTGTTGTTAATTGTTTGTGTTCATGTTCTTAGATTGTAAAGCCTTCTTGAGCATAGGAAAGGCACTATATAAACAGGTGATGATGATGATGATGATGATTATGATTGACTTGTTTCCTCCTTCACTCTCTGGAAATTTGCATCAGAAAATTGTGCTAAAATCATGGAGGGTAAGTCTGGCTTAAGGCAAACTGCAGTCATCACTCAAATGTAAAACTGCTTTGTTTTTATTTTTCTAAAGAACTGTAGAAAAAGGAGGACTGACTGTGCTGGGGGAAATTCTTGCCTTTGCTACTGGTGCCAACGATTTTCCCCCCAGCCCTCGATTGATTTCCTGCATCAAGACTTGTCTACTTCCAGAAGTCTTTTGCCCAGCACCTGTATTAACTGCAAGAAGTTGCCATTATATACTTCATATGCTGAATTCAAAAAGAGCATGAATTTTGCGATAGATAACACACACAGTTTTGGCAGAGAATAAATAGAGTGGACTTTTTTTTTGGCAGGGGGCAGTTGTTAATGATGTTTTGACAGTTTTGGTTGACTTGTTCTTTTTCCTAATCACTGTATTTCATCATAGAAGCATGTTTTACATTTCACTGCCCATTTACACCATTCATTGGTGTTCCTTGCTGTTTTGTGTGTGCTGTTTTTCTGTATTATCCTGCTCTTGATATTGTGGCTTCAACCACTGCTGTTCTTTCTGGACCTATAACTTACTCAGTCCTACACTCAGTAGAAAAGTATACTCCAAATATTTTAAGATGTGTTAATTCAGTTTGCATCTCAGGAATAGGTTGAACTTCATCATTTCCAAAGTCTTCAACTGAAAAAACTGTCGACTGTGGTGTTTCCAAGCTCCTGCAAAATGAAGAATGCCTCTCTGCCTTAATTGCAAGGGGTCCACCTTCTCTGTGTAGACAAACCGTGTTTATTCCACTGATTTCTGAATTCAGTAGCTGCTCTCTGAAATCCTACGTAAATATTTTGTAAACAAAAGAGATGGAGAATCCAGGACACCATGGTTTTATTTGAAGGTGAACAGGTTGCTGAAATGAAATGTGACTTCTCTGTTCAGCTCTGCCCACAACCTCTCTATCCGCTGATTGTGGACACTGCGGCCACTTATTACACTTTGTCTGTTTAGTCTGCATCTCTCCAACATATAACGAGCAACTCTTGTGTCGTCCATCCCATGGTCACAGCACACTCTTGATAGTAGCCCAAAATTTGCTACCCCACTGGAAGAGTTCCAAGATGCAAGAAGCTCTGTTATTCTTGAGACACTGCAAGTAAATGATAGTTTGGCTGTAGCCATCAACACACCCATGAAAGATCATGAGGGAGGGGTTCTTGGTTAACTGGATGCCATTGGCCAAGAAACAAGCCTGTCCAACAGAGGAGCTAAGGAATATTGCTATTGGACAATCCTCAACTTATAGCTCAAGTTATTTAGCTTACCTAGAAATTCTGCCTCTTAACCTCAGTGTGCTCCTGCTTGTTTGGAATGAAAACTGGGAGCTTGTCATAAATTGACCAATCTGTCCACACAGTTGCACCAAGGGGGAAAACCAAACAAAATAAACATCCTCACAACAACAAAAAGTATAACTGTAGAGGTTCAGAAGAGTCTTTAGATTTTTCTGATCAAGAGGAAAGTTCAGTTACCCAGAACAACTGTGTTCAAACTGCTGCATAGAACGTCTTGTTTTTCCTCAGTAAAACAGGGTTATGATACGTCTTGACATTGAAAAAGTGACCATGTCAAATGCAGTGATGTCAACATAATTAAAAAATAAAAGCAGAATCTCACTGAACTCACTAATGTTAAAGTTTAGTAGAACGTTGTGGAAACTCAGCCAGACCAAAAAGTAATTGCTGACTTGTATCTGTTCTCTCATGGTGCTGCATCCAAAACAGGTGCAAGTTTAGATGATACATTAATTTAGAACCACTACAGATGAACAAGTGTGATTAGAATACTGTCCTGTTGTAAAGTGACACTAAATCACTAAATACAGTGTACAGAGTTTTTATACTTTTCAGAGATCAATAAACCATCATCCCATCATTAAACCGATGATTTATCACTTTTTTGGACCCAATTAAATTTGACCCATCAGAAGGTCTGGCTGTGTGCTGTGTGTGTGTGTACTGTGTTGTTTTATTTATTGTTTATTATGTATTTTGTTGTTTTCTGATGTTTTTGTAAAGTGTCTTTGGGTTTGAGAAAGGCACTATATGAACTGAACTTTACTATTATTATTATTTGTGTTTATCGTATCTACTTATTAAAAAGGACAAGCTGCATCTTTGGTACTCAGCACCTCCATTGGTGCTTATCAACCACCAGTTTATACAACTGGCTACTTGTGGCTTAAGGTTCAAACGGTTCACTTAAGGGTTCAGCTCTGCTGCTTAGAAAAGTTCTGGTATTTTCCAACACATAGTCTCAGGGGCTTTGCTGTCGTATGTATATACTTTCATTAATGACGTTCTTTATAATCATCATGTTTATTATTATTTTTTACTTACTTAAATGTTCCTGACTCATTTTTTATTTATTACTTCTTGTCACTGCAAGCAAATAAACAAATGACACATTAAAACCCAACATTGGTGCAATATCTTTTTATTGTGAACTTTGTTGTAATATTTCACACTGTACAATGCAGATGAGCTGGGAATAGACTGTCACTGATGTCCAGCTTTCTCAGAGTCCTCAGAGCACAGAGGATTGTGTCCACATTTGGGGCAAGGCTGGGCCAGTGTTCTGGAGACCAGGCTGCTCAAGTCAGCGAGCACTGATGGCGACATTGAAGGGATACAGAGTGAGATCAATGCAGCTAAGGTGCTCTGCAGCTGGGCAGCGTTCAGGTGGAGGTCTGTGGTGGTGGTCTGGGCCAAATCAGTCATTTTGGCCAGAAGAGACAGCAGGGTAGAGTTCAGGCTGGACTCAACAGAGGAGCTCAGGGATGGAGCATCACAGATGGTGTCCTGGCTGAAGCCGAGATCCAAAGAAGTGTTGGTGCTGTTAGGGGTCACCTCCTCAATCAGGCCTGACTGAGGGGTCTGACTTTGGGAGGTGGAGGCCAAAGTCATGGGCTTAGAACCAGAGTTACGTTTCGCCTTGACCTGCAAACGGCGCTTCACGTGGATGAGCAGCTCAGGGTGCTCTCTGCGGAAGTAGCCATTATAGAAAACTTCTTTCTATGGTAAACATGGAGAGTGAATAGGTTACAGCCTGTTTGCATGTTTAATATCTATTCAGCTGTAGTTGTTCTAATCCAGGGGTCACCAGTTCTGATCCTGAAGGGCCAGAGTCCAGCACAGTTTGGTGATTTCCACCAACAAACTGGGAAGTTAAACTGTACAGGTCTCCCCCCCCCCCAAGAATGGGAACTGTTGGTCTCTATTCTTAGCCATCTTACCTTAGAAATAGATTCCATCTGATCCATACAGGTGCTCTCTAACCTGCCCTCCAAGGATCTGATCTTCTTGAAGCCGTACAGGTTGAGCTGTCGCATGAAGCTCTTCATCACTGAAGTCTCAAAGATCTTTAACTCTCCCTGTCGACTAAGAATCTCAGCCAAGAAAAGATCTACATCAATGATGATGCAGGTTCCCCACTGGTGCCATCCAATGGACTTGTAGGTCTCGTTCTCCACTATGTGCCACAACTTCTGTGGGAAGGTGAGTGTGGAAAAGTTCACCTCCACACCATCAGTGCGGGTCCTTTTGATCGGGAATGTCTGGGCGAGGGTCTGGTCATCACTACCTTCACTCGCTTTCCTTTTCATTGTGTTGGTCATTTAACAGCATAAATCATCAACCTATCACTGAGAGTGATTAATCAAGAATGAGCTGCTGAACTGAAATGTGGGCTTTATGAACTGTCACCCACTTGTGATGTCACTGATGATGTCATAATGGAGCTGTGTGGTGACAAATACTACACATGTGTGTGTGTGTGAGAGAGAGAGAGCTAGAATGCTGATGACATCACAGTGAAGCCATTGGCTGCTGTAAAATGAATGCTATGGACGTAACATTAAGATATTCTCAAAAAATGCTGACATAACAAAAATGCTCAGGTTTACTATGTTTTTATACAGCAAAACCCAGTTTATGTTCTATCGCAATACATTTCATGTGTAAGAATCCATGAAAAAGTTTTATGTCTAATATAATGCAGTATAGATTATCTGATCTATAATATCATAGGAATGGATGTAGCTATTCAAATACATGTACATCCAAACACATTTAGCATTCATGTAGATTACTGTGTGTATCTGAAAAAGTCATGCTATAACTATATAACAATTTATGTAAAAATACCAGATGTTTAAATATGCCCGCTTTTACGTTGCCCAACTCACTCGTCATGAGATGAGTCTACTGAAAACAGCTAATCTGATCAAACCCATTAGTGAGTGACACAATCACGTGAAGAGATCACACTTAAAATATACAACAGAGGAAGCAACAATATGAGATCTCCCCATAACCATAATACTTAAAGCAACTCTGTGTTTATTTGAAAGTCATATTTTAAACAGTAGGCTAGTGTATTTCAGAATGGTGTTGTGCCTGTTGTGCAAAGCACATTGTGTGTTTTAATAATTGTATTTTGTATAGTTTCAGCCACACCCTTTGCTAAGAGGTGGATAAAATTAAGCTCATAGCCTTGCAGTCTGGATAGACAAACACTGACAGTAGAATGGGTCACACTGATGAGCTCAGTGACTTTAAACATGAAATTTCCATCCTGCTAGATCTGCACTCGTCAACTGTAAGTCCTATTATTGTGAAATAGAAGCATCTTGGAGCAACAACAGCTTAGCCACGAAGCAGGAGACCACAAAAACTCAGAGTGGGGCTGCCAAATGCTGAAGTGCACAGTGACTATCTTCTGTTGAATCACTCACTAAAGAGCTCCAAATTCCCTCTAGAAGCAACATCAGTAAAAGAACTGCACTTCAGGAGCTTCCCAAAAAGGGTTTCTATGGCTGAGCAGCTGCACACAAGACTTAGACCAAAATGCACAATGCCAAGCATGGGGTGGTGAAAGCACACCGCCACTGGACTCTGGAGCAGTGGAAATGTGTTCTGTGTAGTGACCAATCACCCTTCTCTATCTGGTAGTCTGATGGACAAGTCCGCGTTTGGGCGAATGCCAGGAGGACATACCTACCTGACTGCCTTGTGCCAAATGTAAAGTTTGGTTTAGAAGGGATAATGCTATGGGGTTGTTTTTCAGGGGTTGGCCTAGACCCCTTAGCTCCAGTGAAGAGAAATCTTAATGCTTCAGCAGACCAAGACATTTTCAATAGTTGTATGACTCCAACTTTGTGGGAACAGTTTGGGGGAAGACCCTTTTCTGTTCCAGCACAACTGAGCCCCTGTGTACAAAGCAATGTCCATAAAGGCGTGACTGGGTGAGTTTGGTGTGGAAGAACTTGACTGGCCCTCACAGAGCCCTGACCTCAACCCCATCGAACACCTTTGGGATGAATTAGAACAGAGATTGAGAGCCAGACCCTCTCGTCCAACATCATTGTCTGACCTCACAAATGCCCTTCTGAATAAATGGGCAGAAATTCCCACAGACACCATGGAGCTTCACGCTGTACAATGCTGTGCAAACCTCACCTGCATGAACTGACCTTTCTGATGATGCTGCTGCTACACTGACTCAGTCTACTTAATTATAACCATTGCTTCACCTGTTTTTCCCTGTTTTTGTATATTAATATTATATACTAATGCTGTTTGCTATCCGGTGTCGACCAGAGGAGGATGGGTTCCCCTTTGAGTCTTGGTTCCTCTCAAGGTTTCTTCCTCTTGCTCTTAGGGAGTTTTTCCTTGCCACTGTTGCCACTGGTGATGCTCATGGGGGCTCAGACCTGGATTTTTCTGTAAAGCTGCTTTGTGACAACACCTGTTGTAAAAAGACGCTACATAAATAAACTTTGACTTTAACTTTGCAGTGCATTAGTGCATTAGTCAATCTCTGGTAGAACAGCAGAGGCAGCGCTGCATTAGAGCAGCAGCAGCGCCTCTCCCAGGACGCACCCTGCTATTACAGTATACTATTAATGAGAAAAAAACTGTAGATGATTTGGATTAGTAATGTGCATTTACTTACGAAGGGGGGCTAAATAATGTTCGGTTATACTAAAGCCCATGCAACCAAGTAAATAAACAGATATCCAGCTATATTGAACATAATTTGCCACAAATCCATATTGTAGGTGGATATATTTACTCTGTTTCACACTGTATATTATATATTTTGAATAAGATCTAATGTTTACTTTAGTGAGCCTTTAGCCAAAAGCCTGAATTCAGCTCATTGCAAAGTAGTCGGTAACCGAGCCAGAGACCTCCCCCGAAGTTAAATCAAACATTCAAAAGCAAAAAATAACAAGTAATAGTGAAGGAATTTGCAAAACAGGGGAAAGTCTTCTAGATTCATTCCAACTATCATATTATGTGAAACTCATTAGAAGTTATGGATTTATTGTTTAACCTACAGATCGGTGTGCATGCTGTGCGTCAACACAGACCCAGCCATCCTGTTTTAGCTTACAGTGGCAGTGCAATATCATTGTAAGTGTTAGGAGATTTTATGTAAAACTCACAAAAATGTGTCAGCAAAAACAGAACAGACATTACCCCCACCCCTACACACACAATGGGCACCAGTCCACATGAGGTATCATTCTCTGACTGTGCCTAATCATTTTCTGTAATGGATATGTTGTCATGACGTAGTTCAGAATTCGAATACAGCATTTATGTAATCTAATCTAAATTGATGTATATTTTCACACTTATTCCAGATACAGATCCAGATATTTTTTGACCTTTAAAGGGAAATGGCTTCTTTATGGGTGTCACACATCAATCCGTGTCACTAGAGAACCTGAACTTCAGTTCCCAGAATCCTCACGAGGATCACGTGACAATGCAACTTCCCTCCAATTCGGAAAACTCGATGGACTGCATTACCCACAATGCGGTGAGGAATCACATGACCTCTGAGGAGATCACACGCTCCTATCAGAGGTCGCACTCACCTGAATACTAAATATTTGCACCTGTGTTTTCAGTCATATGATCTAGCTAGAATAGCTTTTAAGCCCGGGCTTTGGTTTAGCTCTTTGCGAGGTATTGTTTCTTCCAGAGCATACTGAGCGTTTTGTCTGAGAGTTATTTGCTGTACGTTTTTGACCTTTGTTCCGTTATTTGACTTTGCCTTTAGCCTTTGCCCTTTTGTACCGTTGCCTGTTTTCGCTGATCTGTGTTTTTGGACCTTTGCCTGTTTTCTGACTTCGTTTTTGCCTTGCCCTTTTGACTTTGTCTGTTCGGTGATATGATCACCGCTTTATTTTGGATTTGTCTTTTGGAATTGACCCACGCCTGCCTTTTGACCACGCATCTGCCTAGCCCTATTAAAACACCTTTTGCCCTTTTAATCCGCGAGCGTCTGGTTTCTGACGAACGGTTACAATGGGGTGACACATTCCTTAATTGTCTCTTTTTCTTTGTCCCCACTTCTCTGTCGGGATTCTGTTATTACTATGTACAGTCATGTGAAAAAATTAGGACACCTATGAAAGCCTGTGTGTGTTTTTACCTATTCGGACAGTAAAATATCAATTTTAACAATACTGAGAGATTCAAGTAATATTACTAAACAATTAAAACTGAAGAAAAGACTTTAAAACTTTCTGTAAAGTGTAATAAAAAAAAAATGCAAATCTGGTGAGGAATAAATTAGGACACCCCCACATTTATTCCCACTTAAAATGGCTAAAATCACACACCGTTGTATCACATCAGGTGCACATGATTAGAACATCGATACTCAGCATTTTGAAGGAGGCTTGCCTTATTTAAACCTCAGACATTTAGTTTGGTGTGCTCCTGACTGTTGAAGTGAGAGCGAACACCATGGTGAGATCGAAAGAGCTGTCTAAGGCCATCAGAAAGAAGACTGTAGCAGCTTATGAGTCTAGTAAGGGATTTAAAAAGATCTCAAAAGAATTTGAAATCAGCCATCAAAACAACTGCCAACATGCCCAGGTCTGGCCGTCCAAGCAAGTTCACCCCGAGAGAAGTCTCAAAATACCCTAAAATGTCATCACAGGACCTACAGCAGGCTCTTGCTACTGTTGATGTGAAAGTGCATGCCTGTACAATCAGAAAGAGACTGCACAAGCTAACTTACATGGGAGGTGTGCAAGGAGGAAACTTTTGCTCTCTAAGAGAAACATGAAGGCCAGACTGAAGTTTGCCAGAGAGAACATAGACAAAGACCAGGACTTCTGGAATAATGTTCTTTGGACAGATGAGTCTAAAATTGAATTATTTGGACACCATAACATAAGGCATGTTTGGCGTAAACCAAAATACAGCATTCCGGGAAAAGAACCTCATACCAACTGTGAAACATGGAGGTGGAAGTGTCATGGTTTGGGGACGCTTTGCTGCAGCAGGACCCTGGCCAGCTCACCATCATAGAATTCAACATGAATTCTACCATGTATTATTTTTATTTAAAATATTTTTTGTTTAATGGGTAAAACAAGGTTAATTTTTGTTGTTTACCTGCAATTAAATCACTTTTTCACATGACTGTGTGTGTATATATATATATATATTTGTATTTTTTTTTAATAGTTTTTAATAGTACCACTTCATAGCTGATTGATGTTAAATTGATCCATGTGGACATACCATTTAAAATGTGATGATTGGCCCTCCGAAAGCCTGTTTAAAGCTTACTAGCCAAAGGTGGCCATATTTGTCCAATAGTCATCATCATTGAGTCTTCCTCTGCAGATAGATTTTTTTTTTTCTTGCAGTGTCATGAGGCCTTTCATATATGATCTTCCAAGCCACCGACATTTTATTTGAAAAATATAGCACTACAAATACAACCTTTTGGACATTTAGTTGAGATGCTCTGGAAGACCTTCACTCAGCTGTTGGTCAGAAGGTAAACTCAAAAACATCTCTCAGTTATCTTTAACCTGCCACACCTGCCTTAAATCTGTACAAACCACTTTCAAGATCCCAGACCACACATGTTGAGAAGCTGCATGTTTTTTTTTACTCCTTTTTGCATAAATAAACATGTTCTTGTCTTGATGAATTTGATATGAAGTGTGGGGGAAAACCTCAAGCACACAAGTCACAACACTGAATTTCTATCAAAGAAGGAAGGAACGAGAAAACTGGAAAACATCTTAACATTTGCTACAGGGTCAACACATGCATCAACTGTCTTCACCTTTTCATCCACAAAATGTATGATGACTAAGAGAAACCTGGACTTTGGTAATAGAAACACTAAAGGGTTTGGTATGGCGTCATTTACAGAAGCAAGGCGTTCAGCTAACGGTTGTCACAAGTGTTTGATTTTCATGGCCTGTTATTCATGGCTGTTCTCACCAAATTTAGCCATAGCAGGTGTGGTGACACAGTTTAAATGGAAATAGTTACTTAAGTGGTTATATGCTTAAAACACTTAACCTTTGGAAATGTTTTTCAAAAACGTTTTGTACGTTAGGTTGTATTTCACAGAACCAATTAACGAAAGGTACATTGCTACGTTAGCTACTTTAGCCAGCTATATTTTTAGCTAGCTAGCTGGCTAACTTATCCTCACTAACATCTGAAAAATCACAGTGAAAAATTGCACCAACTCTATCAGAGAAAAAAACTATTAAATGGCATCATCCACATATGGCATTATATTATCATTAGACCACTTCCTTCGGTTTTAAACAGACATTTGACAACATGCTTAACTTGGGTAAAATGCTTTATAGTAAAACATTAACTTAGCCAGAAATGTCAGGTGCTCTGCAGATGAAGGGACCAACACAGTTTCACCTCCATAAAGCTGGCAAAGCTCCCCTCATCAGAGTGTGCGTTGCAAACACGCATGCTGACCGTCCTGGTACTAGGATGCAAACTCATTATACGCAACCACTGGCTGACCAGTGCTGAATTAGTGAGAAATCCCTGCAATACAATATTGCTTTTACATCTGTAGTAAACACACGTTGGATCCATTACTCTCAACCCAAAAAAGCTATGTTCAGCTAACTGACTAGCTAACATAACCTAGCTAAGACTAAAAAGCTAAAAACTAGAATATCTACAAGCACAATAACTCAAAACTAACACTAATAACTAACCAGAACACTGATTAACGAACACACATACGTACAGAAAACAATCTAAAACAGCGCCGGATCTCTCCCTCTCTCTAGTCTCGAATGATTTTCATATTTAGGAGTGCGGCAGGAGGTGGGTGGCATCATCAGGGGTGGTATCATTAGTTGACTGATTTTGTAGAGTTGAACCAGAGGGGCACTGCAGAGACAGAACTGACCATGATAAAAATCTCATTTGTACAGTTTGGAAAGATGTGTTCATGTTTTAGGCAAGGCTGGTATATTTTATTATTACAGAGCAGCGCATTTTAGCTGTTAATGGAAAAAAGGTCTTAGGATGTAGTTACTCTTTAAAATTAAGGTGTAGCTGAAGTATGTAGCATTTTATAAGTATGTAGGCATAAAGAAGGCAGAAGTTTGAATGTGACAATTATGTGTCAAGTCACCAGAACCAGTAAATGTCTGAGGTGTACAGATGGAACTGGGTGAAGCCTATGGAAGTGACTAAACTGGCACAGTCAAGTTAAATTTATGGAATAACCTCATAACTGCTTTAAAACCTGGTTCAACATACTGATTAACTCATTTGTCAACTAGAAAGGTAAATCAGATCAGTACAAGATCCCAGAGAGCAAAGTTTCACCCTTTTGACCTCTTGTTGTCCCAGATGAAGACTTTGTGGATGCTGCTTTTCTTGAAGGGTGACAGTATCATTACAGCAGTTGGACTTTTTCCAGACAAAGCTCTAAATATCAGTAATAAAAAGTTCAATCTGGTGAAACGTCACATGATATGCACAGAACATTAGTTGATGCACACAGTCAGAGAATTAACGAATGTATAGAACAATATCCACTTTCACAGGCCACAAACAGTAAAATGATGTTGCCTGGCAGCAAACATAACCTGCATTACTAAGTTCAAGAAAATAGAAAAAGGTGGAAAATTATACACCCACAAAATATGCAATGATTGTTTTAATCACTGTGCCTGTGTAAAGAGCCTAATACACTTAAACTACAGCTCAACTTTAAAAATGAACATAATCATGACATGAAGACCAGCCTTAGGTTCTTACTTGCAGTCTTGATTCAAGTGTTAATTTCTGACTACATGCAGCCTTTTGGCTGGACTTCTTTTGATTAGAAGGTCTGTGACATTACAGCTGATTAATTTACATGACTGTTTAATCCATCTTGATCTTGAAAACCTGGACGTAAATATGAAAGGAATGAGCTAATGTCTTCCATCTTATCAGACTTGTTCTTGACCAACAGCATTAAAATGAAATTAATGGAAAGCTATGGTGACTAATTACATGGACATTGGTCCATGTACAGATGGAGTCTCCAACACTAAAGGGAGATTATGATTATAATTTCCAAGTCTTACTTGAGTGGTTATATGGATTTTAATAAAAACATTGTGCAAAGATCCAGACACGGGTATGAATCACATAAAAAAAGAAAAATTCTTTGCCAGCTACCTTACTATGTTCAAACGCAGCTTCACCATCACCACTTCATAGATTCAGAGTCAGCAGTGGCTGCATCTTGTAGCCCTGTTAAATAGAGTGTTCAGCTGGTACTCATTTCAGCCTTGGTCCTGACTGGTTAGTAAATACATGCTAAGGAAGTGACTTTTCCAAGACTGAGTTTAGTGTTTGTAATTGTTTGTAAATTAGAAAAAGCATGCTTTACCTAAATGAATAGAAATATGAACAGTTGTCACTTTTTTTTTTTGCTTGCACAAACCATTCCATTGAACCAGTCATTCTTATTTTTTACATTGTATTTATTAAATTTATTTCTCAGAAGACCCGCCACAAACAGCATCTTCCTCCCCTTTACCTGTTCCCCTGCCAAGCCCAAGTCCCACTTGTGAACGAAACAGAATTCTGACTGAAGCAGTGCTGGAGAAACAATGTTGTGTGTAAATGATACTTTGAAAGAAATTAATACCACGCTCAGAGAAATATGCAGTGCCATCAAAAGTCAGACACAGTCAAATAAAAAAGTGTAATGCACTGGTTCAAATTGTCTAGTGTGTGTGTGTGTGTGTTTTACTTGAGTAGAGGACTCACCATTTCAGAAATGTCCAATTAATCCCTGTCAATGCGTCACTGCTGCAGTTCACATTGGGGTTTGGTGAACTGGGAGGCAGAATGCTGCGCTCAGGTGTAAATGGGTCCTCCAGATTTGGCATGCTGTGTTCCATGCAATGTTGTGGTGGACACAACAGGTAAGTGCTATTTTACAAACTTTCTTGGTATTTGTACAACAGTGTACCACCTGCTGTTAGTTACAGTCTTGTAACTAACAGAGCCAAAGCTAAAGAGAGTCTCAACTCAGAGCCTACCTTTACCAGCAGAAAAACAATAATCAATTAGAAGACACAAGCACACTGGTTCTTCCAGGGAATACCTCCTCAGTTTATCAGCCTTGTGACTGATAGCCCTTCACACCTTTGGCTAACCTGAAACTAGTAATTACAATTAAGCACTAGGTCCCACAAGACAGCCTTGTAACTAACAGAGCCAAAACTAAAGAAAGTCTCAACTCAGAGCCTACCTTTACCAGCAGAAAGACAATATTCAATTAGAAGACACAAGCAACATGAGACAGTGACAATCTAACTCCAGTCCTTGTTAACAATGCTACCCAGATAGCAAGCATATAGTGGCTTGATAAAGTCACCACCCCTCTGACTGTATGCCTCAGTTGGTCCACCTTCATACCACCCACATTATTGTCTTGCACGCAAGGTTTCAAACAGATTTTCAATGCACACAGTTTTTATTTTGGAAAATAAACTAAGACAAAACTCAGAGACAAAAAATAATGATTAGGCCTAATGTAAAATGATTTTGTTGAAAATGTTGCTGACACTGCTAGATTAAAGTCATTTACTAAACTAATTTACAAAGAATAACAAAATACTGAAATAAGGGGAAAATAAATAAATTGGACTGTGAGAGGAAAATGAGTGATGAAAAGTGGCATTTTGTCTGACACTACCATCAGCGAGCTGTCTGGAAAACACAGAGCAAAAAGCCAGTGAGCTGCCAGCTTTGCCATCGGTGGGCCAACAGTGGCCCACTGTCCTCTTGCTATCTGGGTAGCCTAGCTGGATAGTCTCCCATTCAATTCAGATACATGTCTTTGCTCATCGACTGCATCTGGGATAAGTGGTAAATCATGTTAATTTGATTTATCATTGAACTATTCTTTTGAAGCTTTAGTACTTGATGCATGAACGAATGTAAATAACTATGTAAATGTTATGTAAATAACTATGAGATGCGTGTAAATGGTTAAAATAATGTAAGATATCTTACATTAAACTAAATGGTTAAACTAGCCAGTTTACATTAGTCTAAATGGTTAAACTAGTCAGCTTATGTTGGCCTAAATGGTTAAACTACTTAGCTTACATTAGCCTAAATGGTTTGCTAGCAAGATAAGTTACTGAAGGAAAACAGAAAAATAAATGTATGCCTGCCAAAAGACACTACAAATCCCTCTGCCTAAAGCTTAATGCTCTCTCTACAACATATACACTTCATTAAAACAAGTTGCAAATGCAGAGTGGAAGTGGAAGCTAACAGCAAACTCTGTGTGATCGAAGAGGCTAAAGTTGCTTCTTAGGAGAAGCAGCAGCTTCTTATTGGAATTTTCTGCTCCACCTTAAATGCTGCTGCAGAGACAATACAGTATTTCTCCTGGAGATGGCACTGATGAGTCTGTTTTCATCATCATTGAAGATCATTTTAAAGGTAAATTTAAGGAAAATCTATTCATTCATGTTGAGGTGAGTTTTAGTGACCCAATGTTTTAACCCTTTAACCCAAAAACAATACAGAGGTTCTGCTTCATGGTCCAAAAGCTGCTAGAAAGAAACTGTCTCAATTAACATTTAATCTTAATAGCCTCTAGTATAGTTGCGTCAGGTACTTCTGTAAAAACAAAAACAAAAACAAACAAAAAAAAACCTTGGTCTCACAACCACTCCCATTCTGTCTTTTGATGCTTTGATGCACACACAACTGATATTACTCGAATAACTTCATATTTGCAATACTGCCAAATTAAGAAATGCCCTGTCTGTACTGGATGTGGAGAGGCTAGTTCACCCCTTTTATTGCCTCAAGGCTGGATTACTGCAATGCCCTGCTGTCTGGATGTTCCAGCAAGAACCTTAACAAACTTTAGTAAGATTAGTCTAAAATGCTGCAGCCAAATTCCTCACAAGAACTAGAAAGTTTCACCATATCAGCTTAGTTTTATCAAACCTACACTGGTTGCCAGTTAAATGCTACTACAAGCTATAAACGACCTCAACCCTTAATACGTGAGTGAACTTATCTTTTATTATGAACCATCATGCCTACTTAGATCACAAGGTGCTGGTTTACTATCAGAATTATTAACCTAGAATTAATGAAGTCAGGGGATGATCATCAGGGGATGAAGCTTTTTCATACAAAGGCCCCCATCTTTGGAATAGCTTTCCAGTCAGTGTTCAGGACTCAGACACAGCCTCAGTCTTTAAGTCTAGGCTAAAAACCTACTTGTTTAGTCAAACCTTTGGTAATTCATTTTTCCTGTTGGATAAAAGGTGCAGATCTGGGGGTTCGTGGTCATAGAGTATTATGGTAAACTGGGAGTGTTGGTGCTGTTGTCCCGCTGCTCTCACACATTCACTCAGGTTTGTTGATGGTGGAGCGGAGGGGCTCTGACATCTCATCTGATGCTGCTGCTTTATCTGCCTTTTGATCACCATGGAGTTTCCTGTTGTCTAATGCTGGCAGAAAGCCTCAACTGCTTGCCACTCACCCTCCTGATGATGCTGCTGCTTGCAAAGACTCAAACTATTTAATTATAGACATTTCTTCCCAAGCAGATCATCAGTGTAGACTTCTAACAGTAGTCATTGATGTTCATGGTTTTCAGAGATTACTTCTAACAGTAGCCACTGGTTTAGACTGCTAAAAGTGACTGATTCTCTACTCTGATAGATCATTTTCTCTTTTTTTGGTTAATCAGATAGGCCTCTTAAAGTAGTTATTGGTTATCATCAATTATTCTTAATGCTTCTGGCCAATGACAGGCCCGTTTTTTTTTTTTCCTTTTCTCGATATTCAATATTTTATATTAATTGTGCAAAATCTTATTCTCTATTCATATTGCTCTTGTTCTTGTTGTGTCAGAGGAGGATGAGTTCCCCTTATTCTTCATTCCTCTCAAGATTTCTTCCTCTTGCTCTTAGGGAGTTTGTCCTTGCCACTGGCGACGCTAATTGGGTCAGTAAAGCTGCTTTGTGACACCACCTGTTGTAAAAAGTGCTATATAAATAAACTTTTACTTGACTCCACACACACCCACTTCTCCCACTTACTTTTTATTGACACTTAAAATGCGATTGATTTTGATATGTGAACTTGTTTACTAATCTCTTTAGGGCCATAGTTATTTTATATTTTTATTGAATGTGTTTCACATTATACAGTGTTTTGTTTCTTTTGCATGAAGTTGACTATATTTATTTGAATCAGTTTAACCCCTATATATTGGTCCTAGTGTTTCAGTTAATGTTTACGTTTAACTCCTCGTCCTGTAGCCACCTCTTCTGATCTGGCCCAGGACAGTAAGAGGATCACACCCCAAACCGAACTCACACAAACTCATGCATTCTCTCGTTACTAGGAGATGCAAATAGACAAACATGGAGTAGCTTGCAGTTTTCTCTGCCGTTTGCGCTGACACAGTCTAGAAGCAGCATACATAGAAGCTACATACATGAGAGACTTTTCCCCATTTTTCTTTGTTTACTTGCTGTATTCCTTTGTACTCTTGGTTTTATTGGCTGTTGCAGGAGGCAGTTTAGATTGAGTTGTTGACCAGTGTACACTTCTAGATTACACTCAAAGCCGGGTGGAAAAAATCAAACATGTTTGTTTTGCTCCAGCCGGTCTGAAACATGATTGGGAGTCTGTGCCCCTCGCACACTACTCGATTATCTCTACAACTGTCGAATCTGACTGACCCAAAAATCTGCAGATTAGGGCCAACTAGCATAGCCCAGACCAGACTACAAATCTGGGCTAAAATTGGGGTAAAAGTTGTGTAGTGGCTTTTGAGAGGCAGCAACCCATGAGAGAGCTGGTTTTCAAACCACTGTCTGCTAACCAAAGTAAAGTTCTAGGGTCCAATAAAACTGACAGTCACTGCGCAGTTAGCCTGCTTGATAAAATGAAATAAATGATGACCTACGCTTTTTATTTAATCATAATTTAACCAGGCTAGTCATTAAGATCAGCTTCTTATTTACAATGGCAGCCTGGCAAAAGCAAAGCCTCTTGAGAGACAAACACTGCTTGCAATAATCACAGCTATCATAACAATACATCAGAGCCATATAAAAGTAGCACTTAAAACATTAAACAAATAGCAAACAAAAACAATACAACAAAACGAAACATTTTCCATTACAAAGCCATACTTGGTATAGACCAGGGCTCAGCAATTGAAATGTTAAGAAGAGCCATTTAGTCCTTTCAACAAAAGTCAAACCAAGTTGGGAACCACAACATTTTATGTCCATTTTACTATCTTGGCGGTAAATATGTATCACTTTGTGCTAATGTACTAGTATAGGCTTAAAAATATAACAAACTAGAATGCAGACTCACTTTGCTCTGCTTAAAGCTGTAGCTCAGCTATAGCCGCTATATGGTCCATTCGTCTCCAAATCATCAATGTTCATTTTAAATCTTTAAAATCTTTCAAATCTCGTTAATAACTAGCTGGGCGATATTGTTGCCGTTGCTGTGGTGATCAGAAGTCTGCGCACTAATCTTCAGGGTGAATTAGCAGATATAGGCTACATTAACTACAGTGTTTAAGACCATTTATTTCTAAAACTGTATTGGAATGATTAGCAGAGCTTAATTTTACTGAAAAGGAGGATTATTGAACTATGCCGTGGAGCAGCAACAGGGCAGTAAAAGAGCCGCATGTGTCTCCGAAGCCATGTGTTGCCGACCCCTGATACAGACTTCCCTCCTTTACTTAGTAAACTTTAGTATTTTTTTTACTGCAAACTCAACCACAGTTTCTCATAATGCTTCCTTATTGGTTCTGTGCTTCTTGAAATCGTGTTTACTGAGGGAATTCACTGCTGTTCTCCACACTTCAAAGGTGACGTTACTATGATCAATCAGCATTCATTTAATATACCAGTGTCATTGCTTTGACCCTGTTTACTGCAGATCTTTCCCTGTTTTATCATCAAGAGCTCACATAAGTACCTGCCTAATACCCTACCCATATGTTTTCAGCTGTTACTGTAACTGCACGAAGTGAAACACACTTATCTTCATGACTCCTCATGAAGTAAATGAAGAAACTGTGGTTTTAGTGTGTGGGAGTGTCAGGGTTCAAAGTTCGTAAATGACATCATATCACACTTCATGCTGTTCAGGGTTCAGCAGCAAAAAAGACACCTTGTACTGGTAAAATGTAAAGATATTCTCTAATAATGGCAGAGTTCAGCAGCCTGCTTTTTGGAGAGAACATCAAACAGTGCTAGGAAGAAAAGCACTGAGGTAATTACTGAAGCTTAACCAACAGAATCAAAATTCTGACTTAATGATTAAAGAAATTTCAGACAGACAGCAGAACATCACTGTGAAACTCAGAGACAGAACTATATTTCAGAGAACTGCTTTTAGATGAAGTTAACATGTAGACTTCACTACCTCTGTGTGTGCTTACAGGATTAGGTGTAATCTGAAGAAAGGAACCATGACCTCCAAAATCAGTTTCTCTGTGGAATAGAAGTGTGTACTGATATTCTATTAGAGAGACAGTAACATTTTTAATAATGATTGCCATGATTATAGAGATAATCAGTTCTACTGTCTGTTTATACTGTACTGTGATTCTACCAATAAATGCAGTTTATTAATAATGAACTGATAGATCAGAGAGAAAGAAAGTAATATTATTGATAATGATTATCATTATTATAGAGGTTACCAGTTCTACTGTCTGTTTAAACTGTATTGTGATTATCAGTAAATACAGATAACAGAGAGCGAGAGGGCAGACGATTATGTAAGACATGGAATGTTACTTCTTTGTTATCTGAACTGAGACCAAAGTGGCACCAATTTCAAACAAGGTTTGCTGTATGTTAAAGAAATCAGCTGACCTTTTGTTCCAGTCTGTGCGAGAATAAAGACCGTGGCTGAGTTTAAAACGATTATGTAGCGCTGAGAATTAACTCAGCTTTTTAAAAAAGACATGTTGTAGCTTTGATAAAGGTGGAATAACTCCATCCTTAATTTCTCCATCCTTGCGTCTTGTCCTCACATCTCTTCCTCGCATCCTCAGAGGGAGAAGCAAAGATGCAAGGAAAGGAAACAAAAGTTAACAATTAAATATATGAAATTCATGGATTACATTAATTGTGGCCTATTTATACTAGTTAAGCCTGACTAGGAATGTCTGAACACAGCTTTCTTGAAGAAATCCTGAATATGTTAAGTCTGCTTTGTAGTATACCCCTGTGATCTATCACATATCAAACCATCAGATCCTTTCAGTGAATTCAGTACAGATATCACTGGAGTCCAGCCTGAAGATGCAGGAGGATTACAGTACACACAGTGACAGAATGTTGTACAAGAACATCCATCAGCTGTACAGGAACTGCTGTGACTCACAAACACTCGCTGATCTCATTCACAAACACACACACTGATCTGACTCACAAACACACACTGATCTGATTCACAAACATGGACTGATCTGATTCGGCAAACACTGATCTGATTTACAAATGCACATTGATCTGATTCACAAACACAATGATCTGACTCAGAATCACACACTTATCTGACGCACAGATCTGATTTACACACTACACACGTATGATTCACAAACACACACACGGATCTGATATTAGGCACTTCAGTCCACCTGAATGTTTTCAGCTATTTCTGTAACTGCACTGAGGGAATCACAGTTATCTTCACGACAGAGTCCTTATGTTGTAAATGTAGAATCTTACTGTGAGGGAGTGTCAGGGTTCAAAGTTCATACATGAAAGATGGGGCAGTGGATGTCATACTGATATAACACATTATCTACATGTTATTCAAGATTCAACAACAAGAGAGAAACTTTTTACAGGTGTAGTGTAAAGATATTCTGTAATTACATCTGAGTGTTTTAACTGAGTCCAGTGGGAGACTGGGCACTCTGGACTAGTTTATTATAGATACAGTGGAGGTAAATCATATATAATGAAATACTGAAAACAGTTGATCACATAAAGGACGGTCACTTTTGGAAGAATCTGCACACTTGCACTTGTGTGTGAAATAGAAGAACAGTGAGTTTTCATTACACCCCAGTGGCCTTTCAGTTGAGTTTCCAGCTTTTACCAAAACAGACTGTTTGGATTTGCTAGTTTCATAAGCAAACCTGTTTGGCCAGAGCTGTCATTGGTCCAGTAGAATATCAGTCTCCTCTTTTCAACCTGTAAACCTTTCAGCACTTCTTCCTGTGGTGGGGAACTAATCCATTCCAAACCGGTTTACAATGAAAGTAAATCAGCACTGTCTGTTTGATTGAAGACATGTCAGACACAGAAAGAGCAGACAATCACTGTGAAACTCAGAGACAGAACTATATTTCAGAGAACTGCTTTAGATGAAGACAACATGTAGATTTCACTGTTTCTGTGTGTGTTTATAGGATTGGGTATAATCTGAAGGAGGAGCCATGACCTCCAAAATGAGTTTCTTTAAGGAACAGGACTCACAAAAAACTGAGAGGTGAGAGAATCATGTAATTGGTGAACAGCCAGTATGTCCTCATCTTTACCAACATGCAGGAATGTTTTTAGATCATGTCTGATATTGGTTGTGTTCTAGATTGGTTCAGGGTAAGAGATCTGACTCACCTGAACCCAGCTGTGTATCTATGGAGAGTGACCAGTCATTGGACAAAATAATACTCTTCAGAGAATATTCTACCAAGCTCAGGGAAGAATTATGTGACACTGAAGAGTTTTACATGAGACAAAACAAACAAGAAAAACAGAAAAATGTTTTACTGAAATGTTTTTCATGCTACATAATTACTTTTGTGTGCAAAACAACAACATATTAGTGCATAAATTAGAGTACTTTAATTCCCAGCTTTCACCTTTAAAAAGCGTGGATTTTAGTATAAAAAAATTTAGACTCAGGTTTTTTTTTTATTTTAGGCCAAGTCTTTTGATCCATTTAGCATGAAATTTACAATGTGAAGGGCAACAGGTACTTTCAGTTGATGTAACAAACAACAAAAACAGGGATACAAGCCTTTTTTTCGACAGCATATATTGTGGCCTCTTCCCTGGGCCACATTCAGAGGCGTGGCCATGCAAAGGGCTGGCTGGTCACCATCTGTGAAGATATTATGGCTTAAGCTGATCTGCTGATGGGCTCATGTATGTGGCTTTTCTGTCCTGTTTCAAATAAAAAGAGCATTCTGAGCAGAAATTATGGGCTCACTTGACTCTTCTTCTGTTCAATGCCACACTGGTGTCCAAAGTGGGATCCTGCCACTGAACTAAAAGAAATCAAGTAGAAGTTTAAAAAACTCCATGGCGTACAATGAAGATGACAAGCTGTAGAAAGAGAAGCCAACTGCGAGAACAAAACAGACAGCATGGTCTTTAAAATAAAAAAAAAACTTTACAATTTTAACCTTTTCTATAGCAGTCACTGCAGTGCTGTCACTCTACAGAACATGGAGAAAAGAACACTTGTTTAGGGGCTTAAATTAAAGATCTAATACTAACCATTCATTTATTACAATTCAGCTGGTGCTCCAACATTACATGTCTAATAAATCCCACACAGTATATGTAACTGAGTTTTAAAATGAATATACCATAATATATGAAAGTATATTTATTATGCTGTTCAGGTTGTTCACAATAGGCTACTGACAATCTTATGTTTTCTGAAAGAGTTCAGAAGGAGACCTCAGATACTACCAGGAGAAACATGGAGATCATGATAAAGGTATGTGTGTCAGTGTGTGTGTGAGAGAGAAAGAGAAAGAGAGAGAGAGAGCAAGAGAGAAAAGAGTTAATGGGGGAAAGTGAGCAACTAATGTCATGCAGTTTAATGTTGTGCAGTTTAACTAGTGTTAATGAGCAGTGATTCTGGGTTCTTCCTAATATGACTCAATTCATATAATTCATAAATTAATTTGGTAACACTTTGCATTAAGGGTCACCAATCAATCATTAATTATATAATAATCAACTGTTAATTCAGTTATTAGTTAACTCTTCATTAAGCATTAACTATTACTTAGTAACTGATTAAGCACTTATCAATTAGTAATTGAGAACACTTAGATGATAAGTTAGTTTGTCGTTAGTTTATGTCCTACTTGCTCATCTGAGTACTAACTGCCGCTTATTACATTGTTAATGAACTAATAAGTATTTTTATTCATATAAAGAAGTAACATGATAACTTACTAGCACTTATGTGTTAATCCCGCTAATTATCTGTTAATTAACTTTCCATCACCTCCATATATATTTAGTTGCTTCACTTTTTTCACATTGGTTCTTGTTCATTCAAGATGCTTATGGTCACACCTGACCATAAGATGAGCGCACATAAATTCATGGATGGTTTTGTTATTCATCACTTTCATCTTTGGCATATCTGTACAAACTAACTCATATCTGGTAGGAGTGCATGTAAATTTGGGCATAAATGCTGGATATGTGGTTAACTAACCAACATCTGAACTGTTCAGCTTCTTTATTAAAAACAAAAGAAGGAAATATTTCTGTTTCTTTGATTCAGTGTTTCTTTTTAACTTTCCAAAATGCAAATACAAAATGCATACACATTTGCACCTTCAAAACTCTACATATGTGCAAATGTATATGCATTTTGTATTTGTATTTGCATTTTGGAAAGTTACAAAAAGTTTGGAAAGTTTTTAATAAAGAAGCTGAACAGTTCCTGATTCTGTTTGGTTTATTGAGTAAAATCATTCAGAATAAACATGTCATTTGAGAAAGTATGTGTGTTTTCCACTTTACTTGAGGGGACACAAAAACAAGTAAAGACCAATTAATGTATCAGTAAGTAGTCATGTCTTAAACATTAGTTCATAATATAATTAATGGAAAAGGTTGTCACTTTACTTGGAGGGACACAAAAGCAGTAATTAATGGCTAAGTAAGAGGAATTTAAGAAGTAATTAATGATTAAGTAAGAGGAATTTAAGAAGCAATGAATGGTTGAGTAAGAGGAATTTAAGAAGTAATGGTCAAAATTTAAAGATCTAATGACCATTAATCATCAAAGTTGCATAAAAAAAGAACATTTTATTGCTTTTTATAAGGTATGAATTGCTCTGCGTCTGATTCATAACAATTTTGTACGATGTGGAAACAAGTGGAGATTTGAGCATAAATGATAAATCAGCTTCAGTGCATGAAACCAGCCTACCAGCACCTCATTTACATATCATTTACATGAAGCACACACTAATTCATGCAGATGTTTCAGTAGCCAGCCAATAAAACGGCAGTGTTTGGCATGAAAGCTAATGGCCGTGCTCGTCGTGGAGTTTGACGTCCAGCAGTGAGTGCAATCCTCCTCTGCTGACCAAACTTAATAGTATTAAAATGACAACAACTGGAAAAAAATTAAATGTGAAATAAAACAAAATACTCAGTGTTGTTAACATAGTAGAGTGATTGTTTAGTGTAACTAATTCCCTAAAATAAATGCTGTATTATTGCAGTGTATGACAACAAAAGCACAGTGTAATATCTCTTTAAATTGAACATGAAATAGTTGCAGCATTTGTTTATATCAGTGTAAAGTAAGTACATCCCATTTTGTACTGGACTGTCATGCACACAAAATAGTATTATTGATATGTTCTATTGTTGTTCTTATTTTTGCAATTACAGATTATGTTGTTAATAGTTTTGGTTAGTTAACCACATATCCAGCATTTATGCCCAAATTTACATGCACTCCTACCAGATATGAGTTAGTTTGTACAGATATGCCAAAGATGAAAGTTTTGAATAACAAAACCGTCCATGAATTTATGTGCACTCATCTTATGGTCAGATGTGACCATGAGCATCTTTAATGAACAAGAACCAATGTGAGAAAAGTGAAGCAACTGAATATATGGAGGTGATGGAAAGTTAATTAACAGATAATTAACGGGATTAACACATAAGTGCTAGTAAGTTATCATGTTACTTCTTTATTTGAATAAAAATACTTATTAGTAATGCTCATTAACAATGTAATAAGCGGCAGTTAGTACACAGATTATGAGCAAGTAGGCCATAAACTAACGACAAACTAACTTATCAAATAAGTGTACTCAATTACTAATTGATAAGTGCTTAATCAGTTACTAAGTAATAGCTAATGCTTAATGAAGAGTTAACTAATAACTAAATAATGGGAAATTAATAGTTGATTATTATATAATTAATGATTGATTGGCGACCCTTAATGTGAAGTGTTACCATTAATTTTTCACAATGACGGGGCCAAAAGTCTTTTTATTTACCATCAAACACTGCAAGGTTTATCTGATGTATAACTTGAAGTTCATAAATTTTACCTTTTGTACAAGTCTGCAAATTATGTATTAATATATAAAAACATGTAGTCACATGTCATAGCCACTCGCAGTGGTAACAGGCCCCTGTTTATGTTACTGTTTTTTCTTAATCAGGAGCTGGAGCACAAAGTCACCTCTCTGGTCAAGAAACAGCTGAGGAGGTTTGTGAAGCTGTTAAATCTGGATTACCCAGCATGCTCTGAGACAGAGGTAGAGGATGAGGAGGGTCAGAGCAGTGTCAGAGAGGGGGCGCTGAAGATCACACTGACTGTCCCGAGGAACATGAACCAGACTGACCTTGCAAACACACTACAGACCAGTAAGACATCAGGGACATGTGATTACATGTGATAGTCAATTAATATAGTTTAAATGCTCATGATAATGTAATAATAGTAATACTCATCACAGAACCATTAGGTGTAATTTTGTGAACAGATTTTTGTGATGTGTTTTGTGTAATGTGTTTCCAGTAATGCTAAAACTAATTAAGTGGGTGTTGTTATTGTTATTGATTCCTTTTTATTAGAACTAGCTCCTTCCTGTCATCAAAAGCTGAAAACAGCACTAAAGGAAAAATTTCAGAAAATTAATGAAGGAGTCTCACAGCATGGAACCTCAACCCTTCTGAATGAGATCTACACAGAGCTCTACATCACAGAAGGAGGGAGTGGAGAGGTCAATAATGAACATGAGGTCAGACAGATTGAAACAGCGTCCAGGAGACCAGCAACTCTAGAGAAACCCATCAAATGCAATGACCTCTTTAAAGACAAACCTATCAGAACTGTGCTGACTAAAGGAGTTGCTGGAATTGGAAAAACAGTGTCTGTGCAGAAGTTCGTTTTGGACTGGGCTGAAGAAAAAGCAAATCAGGACGTCCTTTTCATATTTCCACTTCCTTTTAGGGAGCTGAATTTAATAAAGGAGAAAAAGCTTAGTCTGTTGGATCTTCTGCACAATTTTTTTACAGATGCAAAGGAATTACAACCAACAGACTATGATAACCGCAATGTCATGTTCATCTTTGATGGTCTGGATGAGTATTGCCTTCCTCTAGATTTCCAGAACAATGAGACATTATTTGATGTAAGACAGTCAGCCTCAGTGGATGTGCTGCTGACAAACCTCATCAAGGGGAATCTGCTTCCTTCTGCTCTCCTCTGGATAACTACTCGACCAGCAGCAGCCAATCAGATCCCTCCTGAGAGTATTGACTTGGTAACAGAGGTACGAGGGTTCAGTGACCCTCAGAAAGAGGAATACTACAGGAAGAAAATCAGTGACCAGAGCCTTGCTGAAAGAATCATTGCACATATGAAGTTCTCAAGAAGCCTCTACATCATGTGCCACATCCCAGTCTTCTGTTGGATTACAGCCACTGTTTTAGAGAGAGTGTTGGGTGAAGCAGAGAGTGGAGAGATCCCCAAGACTCTGACTCAAATGTTCACACACTTCCTGATTGTTCAGATCAAATACAGCAACCAGAAGTACCAGAGAAAAAGTGACATTGATCACGACCACGCTAGAAAGATTATTCTAGCACTGGGAAAACTGGCTTTCCATCAGCTGGAAAAAGGCAATCTGATCTTCTATGAGGAAGACCTGAGAGAGTGTGGCATTGATGTCAGAGAAATGTCAGTGTACTCAGGAGTTTGCACCCAGATCTTCAGAGAGGAGTCTAAGCTGCACCTGGGGAAGGTGTTCAGCTTTGTGCACCTGAGCGTTCAGGAGTTTCTGTCTGCTTTATATGCACTTATTTCCCTCATCTCCAAAAACAGAAATGTTCTGCTAACAGGATTTTCTGGTTTCTTCAGAAAGTCAGCAATGTCAGACTTCCTCAGGTCTGCAGTGGACAAGGCCTTACAGAGTGAGAATGGACACCTGGACCTTTTCCTCCGCTTCCTTCTGGGACTCTCACTGGAATCTAATCAGATTCTCTTAAGAGGTCTACTGACACAGACAGGAAGCAGCTACAGCAAAGAGGATACAGTCCAGTACATCAAGAACAAGATCAGGAAGAATCTCCCTGCAGAGAAAACAATCAATCTGTTCCACTGTTTGAATGAACTGAATGATAATTCTCTGGTGCAGGAAGTCCAATCATACCCGAACAGAGGAGGTTCCAGTCATCTCAGTGGAGCTAAACTCTCTCCTGCTCATTGGTCAGCTGTGGCATATATGATGCTGAATTCAGAAGAGGAGTTGGATGAAATTGACTTGAGGAAATATGATCCATCAGAGAAATGTCTTCTGAGGCTGCTGCCAGTGGTCAAAGCATCCAGAAAAGCTGTGTAAGTATTTTCATTCACAGATTTTTACTGTACTGTTTTAAATATACATTTTAATGCATTGTAAATGATTAATGCATTCTACTTTTTGATGTATTGATGATTTCCCTCTCATTACATGACATCTTTCTGTTGCTTTGTGATTTATTAAGTACATTGCAAGCATAAATTTTAATTTGTTTCTGTAACTAAATAACAAAAATCTTGTTAACTAAAGAAAAATTAAGAAGATGAAGTAGATGTAATGTGATTTTTTAGTACTGTTGTTGTCTCTTGTAAATTTATGAGTACTGTGAGTAAAACCTCCTATGGCACAAGTATTTTTGCGGTAGTAGGTTAACATGCCAGGCTATAGCAGTATGACAGCATAAGCATGTGATTTAAAAAAATAGCACATTTGCTCTATGCAAGTTTACTGTCACAGCTTTACTTGAGTTTTGCACTAGCACTGGGGGAACAATGCAGCACTCTCTCCTGTATTGCTCAAGCCTATAAACCTCTTTCTATCATGTTGTAATCATTGTAACTCTTTACCTGTTTGTGTTTCCTTACCTAGTTCTTCCATTATCCCTGTTGTTTTGTCTACCTGCTGATTGTTCACAGAGTTGGATAGTAATGGAATACAACAGTGTTACATAATCAGGATACAAAAAAGTATCTGTAATCCATTACAGTAAAAAAAACTAATGAGATTACAGAGAGATTCTAAAAATGAGATTACCAGCGGGATTACAATCAAACCACATACACACTCATTACCTTTTGTATAAATTCACAGTTTTTCATAATAAATATATTGCATGAATTGTGTAGATTTTAAGACTTTTTTTAACTTGGGGAAGAAGAAAAGGGGAGCAACAAAAGAGATTAAAATAATTTACTTCTGGATCTGATTACTTTGCTGTTAATGTTGTTAATCTGGCGATGTGTAAAAGCAGACATAAAAGGCTGGTTCAGGTATCTTCAGGAAAATGCTGCAGATATCAGTTCTACAACAAATTATTTCATTCTGTTTTGTTGTTCCATGAAATTCTGCAGTTTGACAAGTTATATATTTAGCTTTTGTGAATGTTAACTTGCCAGGTTTTAATGCCGACGTGAGCTAACATTAACAAACAGCTCTGTAACGTCAAAAGAGAGTGTTTTGTGCAAAGTTACTTTCATTTTCCATATTTGTTTTCATATTATTTCTTCCTTCAGTAGTTTTGAATATTATTGTGTGTAAATGATCATTATTTCTAACTACGACAATCAGTTTTCTCTTTTTTATGTGAAATTAATGCCTTTTTAAACTCATGGGTCAAGTTGATCTCTTTGAACTGAAGCCAGTGAGAGCTAATTAAGGAGCGTCTACAAATTACTATCATCAAAGTCCAATCACAGTGCACCAATATGAAGCCTTATGAGCCAGTACAGCCTTTCAGCAGAGAGAACACAAATATTGGCTAATTAGTTTTTAGAATGGCATCTATTTGTAATTACTGTTGATGAGGGACCTCAAAATAACTTTTTTGCCTGAATGATCTTTTAACTTTAGTATGATAAGCAACAGATTTTTAACAAATAAGGCAATCACAGAAGTATAGTTTTAAACTATATTGCATTTGCATGTTGAACTCGATGAACTCAATCATTCTTCAGCAGTTACTTGTTTCCCTGAGTTCCCTTTTAGTCTTCTTTCATTTTCCACTCAGTTTTTTTTCTCCTGAGGAGCTCTGCCTTGATCTCTGAACTTCTCACCTTTTTTATTGCTCACAAGTGTACAAATGCAAAAATTGTCATCTTTAAGTTTAGAATATTTCTGTATATTTCTCCTCTCAGATTTTGCCATTTTGCTAAATTTGTTTGAGTCACCTATAATCTGTCATTCTGCTTTGTAAAATAGTGCAGTTTTTGGGTTTATCTCATCTTTATTTAACTATGCAAATTGAAATTAATCCAAAAGCGGTCAGATTACTTTTCTTTAATATAGTATTCCTCTGGATTAGGCTACAATTATATTTTTTAGCAGATAATCAGTAATTAGTAACATAATACATTTTTAAAGTAACCCTCTCAACCCTGATTGTTCATCATTATAGCCATTTCTTTAGTTATAGCTCTGTCAATAATATATTACATACATTCAGATACTTTGATGATGTGCCACCAGAGTCCACACTGACTCATTGTTTTAGAATTTAAGTAAGAGTTATCTTTTTCATCAAAAGGCATGGCAGTGTGCTAGCAACAGTTAGCTAGATTTATAGTTTATATCAGCACCATAAGAGTGCTTCTCCTAGAACAAAAGTTATGTCAATTTTCAAAGCTGTAAATCTTTTGTACCTAAATATAAAGACAGTTTCCTTCCCATTGCGGAGGGGCATCTTGAGACAAAGAGGGAATTCTGGGAACATCGTAATGTAATCTAAAAGAAGACATGCATGATATGCAGGCACATGACACTGGGCTAGCAAACTTGTTTTTTTAGGTCTTTGTAGCAATAAAACATTTTGCAAACATGGTATGGATAAATACGCTGATATTACGCAAACAACAATGCAGCAAGTAATTGCAAGGTTGTGGGTCAGCAAACTGTCACCGTAATTGCTGTTGCAAAGCTAACCAGTTGCTATCACAAACTATGCTGGTTCTATGAAACAGCAAAAATAAGATGAGGGCAAACTCTTCATCCCTTTTTCTGCTTTTCAGCTCTCAGTGAGGCTGAACTCAGCTTTTTTCACTAGCTTCTTGCTCAAATTTTCCTGTTCCAGCTTAAATGGTGCAGCAGTTACATTCTGCAGCTTAGCATGTGGAATTGAAGTTTAAAATTGACCTTTCTTATCTTGTTAGTTCATGTCCCTGGTCATATTTAAGGTGATTTAGTGTATATGTAACATATATATTTATATATAGTTCTTATATCTAATAGTTTGTTAATGTTATATAGCTATATAATAGTTGCATATGTATTCATAAATGGTATCACTGGAATCAAAATTATTAACCTATAATTTAGTCACATAAGAATAACCAGTCATTGATACTCCTAATTCATAAATTATAAAACTTGGATTAAATATGCATGAAACAATAATGATTGAGTGTCCTGTTTTAAATGACTTACTTTGTGATCTACAACCTTTTTCTATAATGCTTAGTTAATATTTATGAAGTGGATTATGTATATTATTTGAATATTAATAAAAATTCACTGGACCCATGTTATAAAGTTCCTCTATATAATGTATTTATGAACATGTCAAAGTACATATTGCATTGAAATACAAAAGTGAAAAGTATTTACAATGCTCTGGTTATTATTCAGTAAAAGTATAGTAAATAGTAAGTCAAGTAAAGTCAATTGGTAGCCTTTTTAACTAATATAATTATTAACATTCACTAACAAACTATTACATAATGTTGAAGTTTCTATTTATATTCAACTGTTATTATAAACTGTTAAGAAATGCATACCTTAAAAACTGTTAGAAAATGCATAAATGCATGGCCCATTCTGACATACAAGAGAACCTATATCAGAGCCAAGCCAGGTATGTTTAATGTATTAGGTATCTGCTATTTTAAAGGAATAGTTACTTACCTCAACATAGTCCATCATCCAAGGTATGTTTGGACATTTGTTTCATTTATTATATTTTACTGTATATTTTAGATGCACACATAAATGATTTTTATTTTTCAAAATTACTGCACACAATACGTTTTTAGGTTAAACTAAACATTGTTTGCAGTTGTTATTAAAACATATTATTCAGGGGGGCACGTGACCTTCTAACGGATGGCTGCTTAGATCTGGACGCCGTTCCCACCGTCGGAAATATATCATTTTATTCCAGGGACAGACTGTTGTTTTTTATTTTATTCAACGCCTAAAGTGTTGAAGACATGTCTAAATCGCAAGAAAGTCGAGATTTTCCGCTCTTTAATGCCTCACGGCCTCAACGCACCAGCACTGCTAAGAAGAAGAGCCTCGACGAACATGGCGACTCAGTGCTAACCGAAATGCGAGAAATTAGCTCTCGACTTGGATTAATCGACTCTCGGCTGGACAGCATCGACACGCGCCTCAATACCATCGGTAGCTCCATATCCACACTGCAGGAATCGCTGGTCACTTTAACAGAGAGAGTTTCCTCTAATGAAGCCCGCCTGTCTGAAGCCGAGAACAGGATCTCCACGCTGGACGACTCCGCACATACTCAGCAGACCGCGATAGCTAAGTTGAAAGGAGAGCTAGCGCAATTGCTAACAAAAGTTGATGACCTGGAAAATCAGAGCCGCCGCAAAAATCTGAGAATAATCGGTCTCCCTGAGAAAGCTGAGGGTTCCGATTTGGCAAGGTTTCTAAGAGATATGCTCCCTGTTTGGCTGGAGCTTCCCGCCGAACTGAGCTTGGAGATCGAACGGGCGCACAGAACACCTACTGTGCTCTCAAATTCGAAGACGACGCCACGGAACATTACGGTCCGGTTCTTGCGCTACACCGACAAGGAGATGGTGCTTCGAGCTGCCCAGGTGAAACGGCACGTCCTGCATAACAATAGCACCATTCATATTTTCCAAGATTTCTCCGCAGAGGTAATGAGGAGTCGCTGGGAGTTCGAAGCGGTGAAAAATACTCTTGTGGCTAAGCACATGTACCGGGGCTTTGCTTACCCCGCAAAGCTGCGGTGTCTTCACAAAGGGAAAATACATCTGTTTTCGACACCGGCTGCAGCTCAGGATTTCTTGAAAACTCTTGAGGCCACACATTCACAGGATTTAGCGGAAAAAACTCTTGAATGACTATGACTTCGCAAGTCACTGGGGTGAATAGTTGACAGGCGCCATTCTCCGGGTTCGAGGCTCTGTTTTATGGAATGCATACAGTTGATGCAAATCACGTTTGTCTCGGCCCAGTTGTGATGCGGAACTCGTTCTAATTATGGCATTCACTATAACAAGTAGTATTTTTTTTTCTTTTTTTTTAATTATGTATGTATTTTTATCTTCTTTTCCTCTAGTGGTGATTGGCGTCATGTCTGTCATTTTTGTTTTTGCCGATGGTTGGGGCTGTCTCGGTTGCTTTGCTGCCGTTCTCTGGGCGTTTCATGTTGTTCCCCCTGATCATGCCAATAGGGCACTATGCTTCATTTGTAGTTTTGTTACCCTGTCGTTTGGGGATGGGGTTGGGAGGGTGGATATGGGTTTTACTGGGTCGTTCTATAGTTGTTAGATTACAAAAGGCACTCAATGTTCAGTCTCTCACATGGGCCACACATATAGTCAAGACATACATCCTTTTTCTGGTAAGATATGGATAGTCTATATAAATGTACTACATGGAACGTAAAGGGTTTGGGCCACGCAGTTAAGCGGAAAAAAATTTTAACCTTTTTGAAAAAAGAGAAAACTTCTATAGCAATTCTCCAGGAGACGCACCTTTCCGATAAAGAGCATTTAAAATTAAAAAGAGATTGGGTTGGGCAGGTTTTCTTCTCCTCTTACTCCTCAATGCCACACAGAAGAGGTACTGCAATCTTAATTAGTAAGCATCTACCGTTTATATGTGAATCTCAAATTAATGACCCTGAAGGAAGATTTGTTTTAATTTCAGGTATACTGTTGGGTCAACATGTTACCATACTTAGTGTCTATGCCCCCAATGAGGATTCCCCCAAATTTATGTTGGACATAATATTATCTTTTAATCAACATTGTAAAGGGATGGGACTCTTGGCAGGTGACTTTAACTGCACATTGGACCATGTAATGGATAGATCTTCACCCAGCACATTTTCTAATTCTAGATCTTCATCAGTTTTAAAAGACATGTGTAAGAATACTGATCTAGTTGATATCTGGCGAGAACTAAACCCATCGACTAAAAATTACACTTTTTATTCTAACCCACATGCTTCTTATTCCAGAATCGACTATATCTTTATCCCAAGTAGCTTTGTCCACACAGTCCAGTCCTGCCAGATTGGTTCAATTGTCTTATCAGATCATGCCCCAGTTAGTGTACATGTTAATTTTGGCACTCCTGTATGTAAAAGCAGACTCTGGAGATTTAACTGTTCCCTTCTATCAGATTCTGCATTCTGTGACCTAGTGCGTTACTGGATCAAAGAACATTGGGAATTTAACAAGGACTGTAATGTCTCACCATTTATGCGATGGGAAGCTTTGAAGGCCACAATCCGTGGGCATATTATATCTTACACCTCATCATGTCAAAAAATGAAAATACAAAATCGGATGTATTTAGAAAAAGAAGTAGCATATCATGAGCAGTTGCACAAATCAAATCCTAACAAATCTAACTGGGCTTCTTTATGTAGTGCCAGAGCTAAACTTAATCTAGAATATACAAGTCATATTAACAAATTACTATTCCTTTCTAAACAAAAGTATTATGAATATGGGAACAAACCTAGTAGGTTATTGGCTTATCAGATTAAAAAAGAACATTCAGAGCGATTAATAAAATCTGTGAGGACATTAACGGGTTTGCATACATACGATCCAAAGTTGATCAATACAACCTTTAAAACTTACTATGAATCCTTATATAAATCTCAAAATAAAGTTTTAGAATCTGATATTACTGCATATTTAGATAATATACCACTTCCGGTGGTCTCAGACAATGACAGATGCAGTCTTAATGCCCCTTTCTCCCCCGAAGAAATTTTTGGTGCCGTCCAGTCAATGCCTTCACGGAAAACACCGGGACTGGATGGTTACCCTGCTGAATTTTATAGAACATTTTGGCCTGAACTTCAACCTATATTGATGCCAGTTATCATGGATTTGTGTACCCAAACTACCATGCCTGAAACCTGGAAAACCGCCTCAATAAGCTTAATACTTAAGAAAGACAAAGACCCAGAAGACTGCGCCTCTTACAGACCAATCAGCTTAATAAATGCAGATTGTAAAATCTTTGCTAAAGCTCTGGCACGACGATTAGAGGTGATCTTACCTAAACTCATTAACCCAGATCAAACTGGATTTATAAGGATGCGATATGGTTCTGATAATATACGTAGACTGTTGAATATTATTGACTTTATTAGAAAAAGTAATGATCCCGCCTTTATTGTTTCTCTCGACGCAGAGAAAGTTTTTGATAGGATCGAATGGCCATTCTTGTTCGCTGTCCTTAAAAAATTTAATTTAGGTCCTACTTTTATTCATTTAGTTAAACTGCTATATGCCGATCCGTACGCTACAGTCAATACAAATGGGTTGCTCTCTGAAAAGTTTCAGATAAGTCGAGGAACAAGACAAGGCTGCCCTCTCTCTGCATTGCTTTTTTCCATGGTGATTGAGCCACTGGCAGAAACAATTAGATGTTACCAGGACATTTCAGGTATTAGAGCAGGAGGAGCAGACCATCGAATCTCACTGTATGCGGATGACATTTTGTTGTATATGGCCCACCCAGAAAAATCTATTCCATCTATAATGAAGTGTATTTCAGAATACAGTAAATTTTCTGGTTATAAGATCAATTTTTCAAAATCATTAGCTTTACCTTTAAATATATCCCTTAACACACCTTGGGTAGTTGCATCCCCCTTTCAATTAGCGTTAGAGGGTTTTAAATATTTGGGTGTTCATATCACCCCAGACCTTAATAACCTTATTGACAAAAATTACCTTCCACTTATTAATAATATAAAACATGATCTTACATTATGGAACTTTCTCCCTATTTCCTTATTTGGCAGGGTAAACATAATAAGAATGAATATCCTCCCTCGCTTACTCTATTTATTTCAGTCAATCCCTTGCCATTTATCCACAATTTTCTTCAAGGATCTAGAGAAAAGTTTCTCAAAATTTATATGGAATAATAAAAGGCCAAGACTTAAATTTTCTAGATTAATAAGAGCGAAGGAGGAAGGTGGTGCTTGTGTGCCTAATATGCAGTTGTATTATTGGTCATCTCAAATAAAGCATATGATCAGCTGGTGTACAAATAGGTTGGATTCTCGCTGGGTCTCTATGGAAACAGGGGCATGTAGCCCTATTCCTCTTGATTGCTTACCGTTTATTAATGATGCTGCAAAGGTGAGGTGTGTCTCTGAGAATTTTATTTTACACAATACCCTTATGGCCTGGACAGATGTTAAGAAATATCTTAAGATTCCTCATTGTCTTTCACTACTGTCCCCTCTGGCCCACAACCCAGATTTACCTTCTCAGCTGAGTAACTCTGGACTCTCAGCTTGGCTTAACAGAGGGATCAAAAACATTTCTTATATGTTTTCTGGTAGTTTGCTCAAAGCGTTTACACAATTGCAAGAAGAATATGAGTTACCTAGGTCAGATTTTTTCAAATATCTTCAGATTCATCACCTGATCACCTCAGCCATTAAGGATGGGAGATTTAGAAAGGAATTAACCGATCTTGAAGTGTTGCTAGCTAAGAAGGACCAGACTAGAGGATTGATTTCACTAATTCATGGCATTTTGCTAAAGAGTGTTAAACCATCGTCAGACACTCTGAGGGGAATTTGGGAAAGGGACTTAGACCAACCTATCTCAGAAGAGGACTGGTGCAATATTTGTAAAGGTCTGTTTCCCAGGTGTACCTCATCTGGTGTTCACGAGCTTAACTTTAAATTCATGAATAGGATATACTTTACACCTGTTCGCCTACAGAAGATGTTTCCAGACAGAACTAATTTGTGTTTTAAATGTAAAACTGAAAAAGGAACGTTTTTTCATGCCTTTTGGCAGTGTAAAAAAATTGGCATTTTCTGGGATAGAGTACACATCACGGTAGAAAATATCCTTCAGACACAATTTCAGAAATCCCCTGCCCTGTATCTTTTGGGAATAGGAGCAGAACATATTTTTGATACTGATGGCAAATTTTTGTTTCTAATGTTTTCATTTCTGGCAAAAAAATGTATCCTAATTCGATGGGCCAGCCCCTCTTCACCATCTATTGAGCAGTGGCTTTCCCAAGCTGCAACTCTGCTTCCCCTGGAAAAACTGACCTACGATCTACGTCACCAGACGGACAAATTCTGGAAACTTTGGGTCCCACTGTGGACTTACATAGAAAATCTTTCTTAAAATCCTAGGTATGTTGGCCTGCTGTGTGAGATTTAAATGTATAATTGTTAATACTGAATAGAGTGCAATAAACATATTATTCAAAGTTCAGATGCTGTTCTTACACTAAGTGCTCCGCACATATTACATCAATAACCCATCAGCAACATGTTAATTACTTGTATTCGTAAAGTAACTTTGAGTGTGAGGAAAAAAATCAGGTTACAAACATCCTGTGAACTTTCTATGGAGAATGATGTTACTCAGTTCTAATTCTCTTCATTTTACTGTACCATGTGCTGTATTTACTCTGTCTATACAGACTACCCAGCTGTAATCTCACTACAACATCTTGTGAAAAACTGGCGTCAGCTCTACGATCAGTAAACTCCTCCCTGACAGAGTTGGACCTCAGTAATAATGACCTGCAGGATTCAGGAGTGGAGCTGCTCTGTGCTGGACTGGAGAGTTCCCACTGTAAACTAGAGATACTCAGGTGAGCATTACACATCTTTAATAAAGATCGCTAATAAAAATTATAAAACAGTTAGTTCCGGCCACGCAAGCTGATTAGTTGAGAGGTGTTCTAACTGTGCTGATATTTCACCATAACAACAGGTTTTTCACAAACACTGTATCACTCCGCTGAGATGCCATTGCTAAGCAATGACTCTGATAGGAGACGCTCAAGCCATTTGAACGTTTTTACTTCTTACTTTGAGCACAAACAGAAAATGGATACTTTTAAGATCACATTTGACCTACAGCTGATTTGGTCAGACTCTGAAGATGAGACTACACAAAATTCCCAAACTGTTATTACCGCTGAGCAAGCTTTTAAGTCAGCACCTGAAACATGTAGTCTCATCTTCAGAGTCTGACCAAATTGGACTGAGCCATAAAACTATGGCAATAAAAACAAAAAAGCTGCTCAGTGGTAATGACAGTTTGAGAATTTAGTGTAAGGAGCTGGAGAACGAACTGCCGGCTGTGCAGCGAGTGAGCAGAGCTCGTTACTGTGACGTAGCAACAAGCCGCTTGTTGCAGCCTGCGACCAAATCACAGCCATGATGTTATTTCGCACACTCCCGCTCGTGTTCTATTGCTTAAATAAGATATTGTCACACCTTCCGCTGGCGTAGCAGAGACTAACACTCTTCACTCCGTTCAGGACTCCAACTCCCAGAATCCTCTGGGGAGTCACATGACCACAAACTCTCAGCAATCCACCTATCCATGCTCTGGCTTACCTGATTATTGATTGTTGACACCTGTTGTTGAACTATATATACATATATACTGTTGCTTCTTTGCAAAGTATTGTTCAGTCACCCTGTTCATTATTGAGCCTTTGTTATTGTGTTTGACTTCCCAGTTTGTGTTTTTGCTTGTTCTCTCATTTACAAATTTAGCCTGAACCCCTTTGGACTTCCGTGTATCCGACCTTTTGCCATTGTTCTCCTGTTTTTGGACTTAGTCTTGCCCTTATTGTTTCTTATCCCTGTGTATTGACCTTTGCCTGTTCCGTACCCCAATTCTGGATTTGCCCTCATTGAACATTTTCTATCTCAGCCTGCTCTGTGCTCATCTGACTATTCCCAAAGCCGTGAAAAATGTTATCTTTTATATTTATAATTATGAAATGGGAACATACATTCATTGTGATCTTTGGATAAAATGTGACATTTTAAATAATAAATATGTTTTTCACATGAATCATGTAGATTTGGAGATTTTCTGGTTTGGGGAGTGGTACTGCTCCCAGCAGACAGAATTTGGTAGCACTTTACCAATAAAATTATGAAGAACTCTTATTGATCACAAATAAAATGTTATTTTAATAGTTGCAAAATAATCAATTAGTAACTATTACTGTAAAGTGAGTAAAGTCTTTGTTTGTTTACATTCTAAGAGATAAGTTGTCCAGTTTTATAGCACAATCAAGGTGTCAGCCAAATTCTTTTAAATCATTATAGGGTTTTATAATATTAGGATTATGATCCAAAAACAATGAAGTAGATTTGGCTTAAACTATGTGGTATTGGTGCTGTAAAATACTAATTTGTTTGTTTTTGCTTTTTTTCTTACCTGTTATATCTTTAAATTATCAGGTGCAGTATGATATACCGACATGGTTAAAGTCTGTATTACAGTGAAACTAAATGTTTTACTTTAATTTTTAGTTGGCAACTTTAATGTTAGCTGCCATTCATCTAAATTTGTTCATTTGAATGGTGGTTTGTAATTTTTTCCATATCTTTTTATCTATAGCTTCACTTTGCTATGCTGACCAGAGAAAAACATATGTGTTTTGAGGTCTTAGTTCTTTTCTCAATTTCTTCCTAATCATATTTCCTGGAGATCAGAATTAGAATGAGATTACTGACATATTGTTAAATGTGAAGCTGTTGAGTCAGTTGTTTGTGTGTTTGTTTTATTGTGTTTGATAACAGAGTGTTGATGTATATTTCAGAGAATTTGCTGTTTGTACTGAACAGCTACTAGGATTTGCTGATGTCAGTGCCACTTGTCTCTCTTTTTCCTTCCTTTCTGCAGATTGTCTGGTTGTATGGTTACAGAGGAAGGCTGTTCTTCTTTGGCTTCAGCTCTGAAATCAAATCCCTCCCATCTGAGAGAACTGGATCTCACCTATAATCACCCAGGAGTGTTTGGAGTAAAGCTGCTCTCAGATTTACTGAAGGATCCAAACTACAGACTGGAGAAACTACAGTGAGTTACTGACCTACTGTCTTTATACTGACTGACTGTAATTATACATATTATACATATTATACACATTACTGCCTGTAATGTTTTACTGCAGATGTGTTTGTCTTTATGGCAACTTGGCAAATTGTTATTCTGAACATGACTGTAACTAGCATGAGAACACTGAGGTCCAGAGCTTGGTAGTTTTAGAAGGATTTTATGATTTTCAATGTGGAATCAATGGTGAGACTTTATCAGCTGTGACTTGTTCTCAGCTGACCTCAGAACAGCTGAAGTTTGGTCACAGACTTAGCTACCTACTGTGTTTATCTCTGTATGAGACACTAATGCTACCCAGAGTGACTCTGACTTCTTGAGATGTTCAGGTGGGCAGCAAACACAGTGTAGACTAACATACAAGATCAATATGATATAAATGTAAGATTTTATTATTATTCATTAACATATATTCTTGTAAAATGCAAACTTCATAATTTTGCTAATTCCAGTAGTTGCTCAATTTACACTACGCCCCCTAGTTGGCTGTGTTAGCAATCAAATTAGTGTTAGTGTTATTTCAAAGTTGTTTTGTATGTCCTCTTCACAACACACTACAACCAGTATGTGAAAGTTCACTGTTAACTTGTATATTGATGGCAGGGTATCATGTAGCATAAATAAGAAATCTGCAGGTAAATAATACTGTATTATGTCTGGTTAACTGTGTGAGCAGTATTTTTAAGGTACGCTTTTACAATAATCAGTGAGGACTGAGAAACAAGTGAGTCAAAGTGACAAGCAGAGAGAGTGAGATAGTATGGATTGGCATATGTAATTTTAGCAGAAAATAAATGAAAAATAAAATTTAACAGGCTAAATGGAGAATTAATTTAGGGAACAGACATCAGTTCATAAATGAATGGAGGAAAGAGAAATGACAAAATGGCAGGAAAAGGTACATAACAATTATTGATGTTTGAAGAGCAATGAATTGCTAAAATCTGCAAAATGGATCTCACTACTTTTATTTATTGTAGTAACGGCCCTGATTCTAAAGTTTGGTCTGAAGTCTTAGTTTAGTTTCATTCTAATTAAATAACAAATTGTAACTGACAGAAGAAGTAAACACAGTAGAAAGTGACAAACTGCATGTTCATTGTGTTATGACCTACAGTCTAAATTTTTTCTTTTACCGCTTGACTCTAGACCGGGTTGCAACACCCTGACAAAACACATCTTAAATACTTAAGATCTCTATTTACAGAATGACTGAACTGAGCTGAAATATTAACTGAAGTCACTGTTAAAAGTGGAACACAGCAGAAGTTAATGACAAAGTGTTTTTTCCTTGAGGTTTCAACAATAATAAAAATAAATAATGATCTAAATTATTATTTTACTTTGCATTATTTGATAGTATCATGTTCAGGTCAATTTGAAATCAAAATTGACCTTTTTTACCTGGTTAGTTTGTGCCCTTGGTCACGTTACTCAAAAGACAAAATTCTTGCTTCTCCATAATCTTTGATTAAAGTGTAGTGCCACCTCTAAATGCCTTCTGATGTTTGGTTGTGCCACTGTCTTCCAGTGGGCAGAAAAATTAGACTAATCAGTAATATCTCAGCATGTTTTCCTCCCTACCACCCTGCTCAATAATTGAGCAAGAACATCCATTATAACCTCTGCTCCTGACTGCACGCTCATGTATATCAGAAGATCATTCTCATTTGTTTTTTTTACTTTAATCTCTCTTTTGATTTTTGGACTGGTTGTAATCACTTACGAGTTATTTTAGCTTGTTTCTGCTGGCAACCTGGGTTCATAATAACACAAGTTCAAGTATCTGGTACTATTTGTGCTATTGTCTGCTGCACTGTGACGCTGCAAGGCTGTGAGGCTGAGACGCGGCGATGCTGTGAGTCTGAGACACTGCAACGCTGTGAGGCTGCAGGGCTGTGAGGCTGCCAAGCTGAGAGTTTTTGAGACTGTGACACTGTGCAGTTGCAATGCTGTGAGGCTCAAAGGCTGCAACACTGTGAGGCTGAGAGGCTGTGAGGCTTTGAGGATGCGAGTCTGAGAAGCTGTGAAGCTGAGGAGCTGTGAGCCTGACACACAGTGAGGATGTGACACTAAGGCTGTGATAAATAAGTTAACTGATTCATTTAACATAAAGTCCTTTTTTTCTTGTTTTTGCTGTGAAAGTTTAAGAAAAGTGAAAGCAACATGGATGATAACAGGCTTGCCTGCTAAGCAGTGATTTGCCACATCTGTGTACAATTTAAAATCAAGCTTTCAATAAATAATGAATCATGGTTCAGAACCTACAGAAAATGCACATCAAAATATTGCAGTACTTGTTTTTTGAGAAAATCTATATTTTTAATATATCTATATTTTTTCTTATATTTTCTCTTCTGCAAAACAGACGTATTCTGCTGGCTGTTAGAGTCTGACTTCGCATTCGTTTTGGAATGCCTGTTTTTCACGCTTCAATCAAAACCTGAAGAACAAATTATTTCCCTGTTATATTATCCTGTTTCACCTTAAGGTAGAAAAATGTGTTCTGATTCTGACTCATATTCACAAAAAAATTGTCACAACAGGTTAATTTATTCTTCTGTGATGGAATATATACGTATCTGTCATGTTTCAAAATGATTTTTGTAAAAAGTAAGTTTCATGTAGACCTTTTTCTGAATAAGAACAGTTATGTTTATTATTTTAAAATTACTGTTTTAAGATGTACTGTGAGTCCTTTATTGTTTAATATTTTTGAATGAGAGGTACTTGCATGCAATATAAATAAACAGTAAAACAATGAACAGTAAAAAAAAATACAAACTTATAATTTATAATACTCCAGAAAGGATGTTTGCTTTACAAAGAATAATATGTTCTATTTCATGTTGTTATGAATATATTGTGTTCAGAATTGTGTTTCAGGCTATCTATAGGATATGGCTAACTAGGCTAGCCATACTAGTAATAGAAGTAAAGTGCTTATTTATGTAACATAAGTTCAGTGTATTAATGTAAGGATTTGGAGCAGCAGCATTCTGTAAACTGGTGTTCTGAAATAGAAAGCTGGTTTCAGTGACTGATGTATTCTGTAGAAGCAAGAAAAGCGGAAATAACATTTTTAATATCCTCCAGAACATAATGACCAACCATGACATTCAACTTTATTCCCTTTTATAGTGATTAAAAATGACCGTCTATTAACATTCTCACAGCAGCAATAACTCATAACCGCAGCACTCAGTGTTCTAATAATAGTATTAATAACAGATTGTTTAAATAGGAGACAAGAATTAACACAGTACAGACAGCCTGTATGATCACTGGATTAATAATCATAATCATAATGATAATGTGCAGAAGAACAATATTCATTGGTATAAAGTTAAAGCAGTGATTTTACTTTTATCTGGTCTGAAGGATATTTTGTATTGTAATGATTTGCTATTTTCTTTAATGTATTTTTTATCTGAATTGTAAGGTCGGAAAGATGTTGTATTCTGTAATGATCTGTTTTAATATGAATTATTTTAGTTTTGATTTGATATTAAGTTTAATGAATGTATAAACATATGTGTTTGTTCTTCAGGGTGGATCATGGAGGGAAGATCAGGATGAAACCAGGATTGAAGAAATGTAACACACACACACACACACACACACACACAATATACACACACATATATACACAGCACAAACAACATACATACACATACTGTGGGGCGATAGTGAGCAACTGGACTCCTTGAACAGAGACAGCAAATACATGGCATGGATGGAGGGCTAGAAAAATCAGTCTTGGATCTGGGACAGGGTATTGGCAGAGGTTATGTGGCTGCCTAAGGAATGTTGGTAACTAAGTTGGTAACTAAGTACACTATAATGAAGGACTTCCTGCCATGCCTTGACAAATTCCCTTCAATCTGGGCCTGTCAAAATAGTAGGTTAACTTGCTTGTTTAGCTCACCTACTGATCCCTTATCTGTGCTCTTTCATCCCCGTCTTGTACTGCAAATGCTAGTCATGGGTGGAGTGACATTTTTGAGTGCTGGCCTTCCAAAGTTTGGTGACGAAACCTGGGAAGTCCTGGCTGATGAGGTGGGACACCGGCTGGTCTGGTACTAGGGCAGTGATTGTTAGCCACACTTGTTGTTCATCACAATCAGGAACTAGGCTGAGGGAAAGAGGCATATATCACCATGTACAAACAAAACTGGAATTTTCTCTTTAGAGGAAGTAAACCATAGGGATGAGGAGAGCTGCACTAAGGTGATGATACTACCCAAATCCAGAGCCCACACTTTTCATCCCAGGTATGGACCTCAGCTATGTTATTCATTTTGAGGGCTGCCCAGGCCACTGTAGTGTCATGAGGTGAAGGGGTCTGCCTTTGGGAGGGCCCTCTCTCTACCTTCTTCCTTGGGAAGGGGAAATCTCTTTGCAAGAGGAGGGCCCTCAGGAATCTAACTTTTGCCACTTGCTCAACAATTTCTTCTGAGCTGAGTGCCTCAGATTGTCGTTCTTGTGTTCCTTTGTGTGTGAGGAAAAATAGACAAGCTTCACTTTTAGCAGTACACTTGTATGTATATAGTTGGCCCTTAATGTCATTGTCTGGGGTTAGTTTGGTGGTTTGCGGTCTTCTTGGGGTCTGGAAGTCGGGGTGCCATGTTGCTCTTTGCAAAACCATGAGGACCTCAGTGACGTGTTTGAGACTGATTGCAATTTCTTGTGTTACTTCCTGCTGTATGAACTCATCCATGGTGGAGGCCTGTGCAGAAAGATGCCAGGATAAACACCAGAATTGCCTATCAACCAATTACCTGCTTGAGAGAGATAGAGACAGAGTGTGAAAAGGAAAAGATAACTATTAAGCAAGCTGGCTGTGTGGAGTTCAGCAACTCACTCACTGTGTGATGGATGCTGTTAATATGGCAGCCACTGGCAGTCAGGTGAGACCCAGCAGCTGAGACTGATCACCAGTGGCCAGCCGTGTGAAGCTCAGGGTCCCACCCTGTAGCCACGCGGTGGTGCTGCACAACATGGGTGCTGAAACCCTGCCAGCAGGTTGGGTTACTAACTACTAAGAGCTATTACTACTGACACACACATATATACACGCATACATACATTCACCCGCACATAGATACACAATATGGACAAAAATATTGGTATACCTATACATTACACCAGGAGCTTTTATGATATCTAAATCCATAAGCATTAATATGGAATGGATCTCCCCTTTGCAGCTACAACAGCTTCCATTTTTCTGGGAAGGCTTTCTACAACATTTTGGAGTGTGTCTGTGGGAATTTTTGCACATTTCTCAAGAAGAGCATTTGTGAGGTCAGACACTGATGTTGGATGAGAGGGCCTGGCTCACAATCTCCATTCCAATTCATCCCAAAAGTTTTCCATGACCCAACCATGTCTTTATGGACCTTGCCTTGTGCACTGGGGCACAGTCATGCTGGAACAGAATAGGGTCTTCCCCAAACTGTTCCCACAACTTTCCAAGCATACAATTGTCCAAAATGTTTTGGGATGCTGAAGAATTAAAATTTCTGTTCACTGGAACTAAGGGGCCAAGGCCAGCCACTGAAAAACAACCCAATAGCACTACCCCTCCTCCACCAAACTTTACACTTGGCACAATGCAGTCAGGCAGGCAATGTTCTTCTAGCATTTGCCAAATCGAGACTCGTCCATCAGACTGCCAGATAGAGAAGCGCGATTTGTCACTCCACAGCATATGTTTCCACTGCTCCAGAGTCCAGTGGTGGCGTGCTTTACACAACCCCATCCGACGCTTGGCATTGTGCTTGGTGATGTAAGGCTTGCACGCAGCTGCTTGGCCATGGAAACCCATGCCATTAAGCTCCTTTGTGCTGATGTTAATGCCAGAGGAGGTTAGGAACTCTGCAGTTATTGAGCCAGCAGAGCATTGGTGACTTTTATGCACTATGTGCCTCAGCACTCAGTGACCCACTCTGTAACTTTACGTGGTCTGCCACTGGCTGAGTTGCTGTGGTTCCTAAACACTTCCAATTTTCAATAATATCACTCACAGTTGATCGTGGAATATCTAGGAGGGAAGACATTTCGCAAACTGACTTGTTGCAATGGTGGCATCCTATTACAGTACCATGCTCGGATACAGTGAACTCTTTAGAATGACCCTTTCGTTTACAAATGTTTATAGACTACATGGGTAGGTGCTTGATTTTATACACCTGTGGCAATGAGACTGCATGAAACACCTGAATTCAATGAATAAGAGGTGTGTCCCAATACTTTTGTCCATATAGTGTACATCGTGCATACACACACAAACATGCACAAACACACACACACTCATCATATACACATACTTTGTTTATTATATACTCCTCTAATCTGTGTGTGTGTGTGTGTGTGTGTGTGTGTGTATACAGATGTGTATGATCTTACTCTGGATCCAAACACAGTGAACAGATTTCTCTCTCAGTCTGAGAGGAACAGAAAGGTGGAGAGTGTGAGAGAAGATCAACATCATCCAGATCATCCAGACAGATTTGATATATATGGTCAGGTTCTGAGTGTGGAAAGTCTGACTGGACGCTGTTACTGGGAGGTTCAGTGGAGTGGAGATGGAGCTGCTATAGCAGTATCATACAAATTAATTAGGAGGAAAGGAGGCAATAAAGACTGTGTGTTTGGAAATAATAATCACTCCTGGAGTCTGAACTGCTATAATAACAGATACTCTGTCAGACACAATAATCAGGAAACTGTCCTACCTGACCCCCCAACACCCTCTAACACACTAGGAGTGTATCTAGACTGGGGGTCCTACACAGTCTCACCTAACACACACACATTGACCCACCTATACACACTCTACACCACATTCACTAAACCGCTCTATGCTGGGCTCTGTGTGAATTATAACTCCTCAGTGCATCTGTGTGAGAAAGAATAACCTCTACACTGTAAAAAAATAATCTTGCCCTTTAGTTATCTGAACTTAAATACAAATCACTGACTTTATTGGGATAACATAATATTTCATGTATGCATATTCTAAACTAATAAAAACTTTAACTCAAAACATTTAACTCCCTAGTTTATTATGTCAGCACGTAGAATGTATGTCTACCGGCTGGTTTGATTTTCAGGTAAATTTCTTAATTTCTTCACACTTTTCTCTTTAAGGCTTTAGAACATTAAGTTCTGCTAAGGCTACCACTGGTTTCTGTTATTCAATGTAACTTCTTTTGGGCTGCATAACCTTTAACAAGGCCTCAGATGTGTTTGACAAACATGTTTAGCTAATATTTAGTCTACTGTTAGTCCAATTAAAAAAATAAATCACATTAAAAGTGCTTACCAACTTCATGTTAATTTTTATTTCAAAAATATGTGTTCAGAATAGCAGGCTGGTCCCTGTCAGGCCATTTATGTTTGTTTTAACTTGGTCTAATAATACTTGGTAAATGTAACTGGACTATCTCACTGTTACTGTAGACTGTTTTTTGTGGGGAAAAGTATGTAGAGTTGAGTCAGGGTTGACTCCAGTAACCTCTGAGTCATGCATCACTTAATAGAGGCTTGAATGAAAATTGGAGTTGCATTTTTGCCAGGCGTTGATTTGTGTTCAGTGAAAGCGCGTTACAAATCAGTAATTTTTCGTTACTCCCCACTGCACATTTGCAAGGCTATATTGTTTCATTCAATGTAGAGTTACTGCCAAATTAGGAAGCACTGTCAACCATTTTAAAGTATACTGACATATTCCTCTAGGGGGAAGTCCTAGCTAGCTAAAGCATGTTTGGGCTGTTTGAAATACAAACTCTTCACAAATCATTTACAAAATTAACAATATAAACATTATAAATAGAAAAGCAAAAAATCTTTAAAGCAAAGCAAAGTTTATTTATGTAGTGCTTTTTACAACAGGTGTTGTCACAAAGCAGCTTTGCAGAAAAATCCAGGTCCAAGCCCCCATGAGCATCACCAATGACTACAGTGGCAAGGAACTCCCTAAGAGCAAGAGGAAGAAACTTTGAAAGGAACCAAGACTCAGAAGGGGAACGCATCCTCCTCTGGTCAACACCGGATAGTAAACAGTGTTAGTATAAAGTACTATAGTACAAAACGGGAAAAACAGGTGGAGCAATGGTTAATTAGATTAGTTTTAGTTTATGCAGCAGCAGCATCATCCTGAGGGTCAGTTCATGAGGGTGAGGTTTGCACAGCGTTGTACAGCATGAAGCTCAATGGTGGTCAAGCCGGTCCAGAAGGCTGGCGAGCAGTGGGCACCCGATCAACGCAGAAGAAGCAACAGCATCAGACGCACAGGATGGGCAGCTGTTCAACTCGGCAAAGAAAGGAAAAGACACAGAGAGTCAGTACTGTAATGAGTGACTGATCACAGATTACAGGGTTTACAGAGCAGCAGAGACTCCAGCAGGTCTAGTTATTACAGCCCTTTACTAAAAGGGAGAAACCAGACATGAGGGCTCCCTGAGATGTCAGCGCCCCTCCGCTCCACTGTCAGCAAACCTGAGTAAACGTGTGAGAGCAGCGGGACGACAACCACACTCCCAGTTTACCATAATACTCTGTGTCCAGGAACCCCCAGATCTGCACCTTTTATCTAACAGGGAAAACTAATTACCAAAGGCTTGACGAAACAAGTACGTTTTTAGCCTAGACTTAAAGACTGAGGCTGTGTCTGAGTCCCGAACACTGACTGGAAGATTATTCCAAAGCTGGGGGGCTTTGTATGAGAAGGCTCTCCCCCCTGATGCAACTTTATTAATTCTAGGTACTAATAGTGAGACAGCACCTTGTGATCTAAGTAGGCGTGATGGTTCATAGTGGGAGAGAAGTTCACTCAGGTACTGAGGAGCAAGTCCGTTTACGGCTTTGTAAGTCAGTAAGAGAATTTTATAATCAATGCAAAATTTAACTGGTAACCAGTGTAAGGTTGATAGAACCGGGCTGATATGGTCAAACTTTCTGGTTCTTGTAAGGACTCTGGTAAGGATTCTGGTGCTTGTTAAGGCTTTTGCTGGGACATCCAGCCAGCAGGGCATTACAGTAGTCTAGCCTTGAATTAATAAATGCATGAACTAGCTTTTCTGCATCCTGTAGAGATAATGCATTTCTCAATTTAGCAATATTGCGGAGATGCGGGAAGGCTGTTCTAGTAATATTAGTTATGTGCATTGAAGGACAGATCAGGGTCTATCATGACACCAAGGCTTTTTACAGATGAGCTTGATGCAACTGAGAAATTGTTAAATTTAAGTGTTAAATCAGACAGTTTGTTTCTAACCGCTTTTGGACCAAGAAGCAGAAACTCTGTTTTATCCGAGTTAAGTAGGAGAAAGTTACTCGACATCCAGTCTTTTATGTCTTTTAAACAGTTCTCGATCTTGCCGAGTTGAATTTTATCATCTGGTTCACTTATATATATATATATATATTACACACACACACACACACACCATACTTTATTTTGCGAGGGCAGATGATTCACTGTTTACATTAACAAACTGATAGCGATCAGTGAGGTAGGACCTGAACCAGGAAAGAGCTATTCCTGTTACCCCTACAAGGTTTTCTAGTCTATCTAGTAAGATAGCGTGGTCTATTGTGTCAAATACCACACTAAGATCACGGAGGACTAGCAAAGACACATTTCCTTGGTCAGAGAATAATAATAGATCATTTACAATTTTTACTAGTGCTGTCTCTGTACAATGATGTGGCCTAAAACCAGATTGAAATTTTTCGTGTATTTGATTCCTATACAAATAGGAGCTTAATTGTTTTGTTACAACTTTTTCCAAGATCTTAGATATAAAGGGGAGATTCGAGATGGGTCGATAATTTGATAGTTCGCAGGGATCAAGGTTAGCTTTCTTAATCAGAGGTCTAATTACTGCTAGTTTAAGAGTTTTGGAATGTAGCCAAGGGTAAGAGAGGAGTTTATTATTGACAGAATAGGCTTGGTTATTTCTGGCAAAATTTCTTTGAGTAAACCTGTAGGAATTGGATCTAAGTAGTTGATTTTGCGGAAGAAACAATATTAACTAGGTCATTTAATTATGCATTCTGAATTTTCTGCCTAATTTTTTCAATTTTATCACTAAAGAAATTCATAAAATCATTGCTGCTATAGGCTAATGGCATCTGGGATTCACTAACTGTTTGGTTCTTCGTTAATTTAGAAATTGTGCTAAATAATAATCTAGGATTATTCCTATTGTTTTCAATGAGAGAGGAGAGGTAGGATGAGTGTGCTGCTACAACTAGTTGTCTGACAGTCTGTTTTAAAGCTCGAGTATGACCATTATACCATGGGCAGCTTTTTCTGCCTTACTAATTTACTTTTTAATGGAGCCACATTATCTAGAGTAGATCGAAAAGTATCCTCTAAGAACTTGGTCATAATATCTAATTCGGTAGGATTAGATGGACAGCCGAGAGAAGCTGATAATTGTGGGAGATTTCTGGTAAAGCTACCAGCTGTGGAGGAAGTTATAGTCTGCTTAATACAATAACATGGTGATGAACACACATAACCACTAAAGCTGGGGTTGGGTTTATGTGTGTGTTTGTGTGAGAGAGAAGGAAGGGGGTTGGGGGGGTGTGAGAGACAGAGCACCTGATGGTTCAAAAAAGTATTAAACACATTGATCATACCTTTCATATGTAAACTTTAAGCTTTCTAAACATTAATCTAACCCTCTGGACAACATGTCCCTGCATGACAAATGTAAACCTCCCCATATACGTGTGTGTATTTATTCATTTATTTAAAACATAGTTAGTTAAAATCTGTTTTGACCAAGTCATTTAAGCTACCTAAACCTGCACTCTTCTCTAACAGGCTGTGTTGGTAGATGGGCTGACACTGTCAACACTGGCAGAAACACTACAAAGGAGCAAAATAACATCCAGCCAAGAGAATGTATCAAATACTTGTTGACATAATGACACAGTGAATAAACATACACACTGTATATATAATACACACCCTATTCCCAAAAAACTGGGACAGTATGTGAAATGCTAATAAAAACAGAAAGCAGTAATTAGTAAATTCTGTTGATCGTGTATTAAATCGAAACAGTACACAAACACAATTTTTGATGTTTTACCTTATGATCTTCATTGTATTTTGACAGGGCCATGTTTACCACTGTGTTACATCACCTTTCCTTTTAATATCACTTAATAATTGACTGAGGTATATGGTCTGACATTCGAACACCACAAAAGAGCAAGAACAAAAAAAAAGCCATAAAGAATGTCTTAAATTGTCTGCTTGTTGGCAAAAAGAATGAATACATACAAACTGAATATATGATCATTTAAAAAAGAAACAGGTGGGGTTCAAAATAATAGAAACACCAGTAACACTTTTTGTTAAATGCTAAGAAAAAAAACCCACAACCACTGAATTACTACTGTTTCACCTAGTGACACAAATAATGCTATTTATAGTGCACTGGGTCTGATTTCCACACAAAGTGTAAAGAATCACTAACTTAGATTCTTCTAAACTCCTGACTCAGTCCCTGAAACATTTTTCAACTGCTCAATTACTGATATAAAACACAGAGAACTTTGCTTATAAAAAATAAAAGAATGTAGAATAAAGAAAATAACAAGCATGTTTTTTTAAATAATAAAATAAAATAGAATTGATTAATTTTATGCTATTAAGCAATTTACTGAGTGAATCTAAAGAGACTGGCTAAAGTGAAAAGGTAAAAATACAGAAAAGTACAAGACAAGAGGTAGTAGAGTGAAAGATTACAAAAACTCATTGAAAAATAATTTCAACATTACAATCACACAAAGAGAATAGATTGAAGAGGAGAGTTAGAAAAAACAAGTCAACAGATAAATTTAAAAGAATAAAACCAGACTATAAAACACCTGCAAGCCCTTCTCTCTACCCTAACAACACCCCCAACATGATTAGACTTCAGTGTGAATTATATGTTAATCAAATTGATCAGGTACATTGTTTCTTCTTTCTTACTGTAAAATGAAAATGACCAATATCTATATAATGATTCTTTTAAACAAAACAGAACTTTAATGACTAAACAGAAGATAACTGCACAGCATCAATCAGAATCGGCAGTGTCAGAAGACCACCCTTTAGCCTAGTTTCAACCCATCCAGCCCCCTCTGGTTCTATCACCTCAGCTGTGCCCTTCAGTGGAAACACAGTAAAAACAAACAAATAAACAAACAAAACTCTCTCTCCAAAGCCTACATGTGGTCAGACTGACACAGAAGCACAGCAGAGAAGACATGTATCCCATCCACATTTGAGCGAGATAGACGTGACAGCGACAAGGAAAACTCCCCAAATTACATTTACAGGAAGAAACCTGGAGAGGAGACCCAGCTCAGAAAGAGACCTATGTTCTCTGAGGCAACTTCAGAAAAATATATAATAGATATATGAAATCGCACGAACCTGTATTGATCATTATCTGATAAGATGATTCCACTTTAGAGATATTAGTATTCATAAGAATAAACTATAAGAAAACTTTCTGATCACTCTCTTCAGTTCACACACTGTCAAAAGCATTTGTTCTCTCTCTCTCTCTCTCTCTCTCTCTCTCACTCAAACACACAGTCTTAAGAATGTTAATAATTACAGAGATGAAAGACAATCATCTTAGAAAAGTGTTAGAATTATTTATTTTGATTATTTCTGAACATGTATATTGCTTGAGCCTGTAACTATTCTATATAACACTTTGAAAACACATTTAAATAACAGTTTTATTAGCTAACTTTCAAATGATCATCAGTGCATCAATGTTTTTTGTGTATGATGTGCAGATCATGTGTTATTCAGTGTCTCTGTCACAAACTGAGATGGGAGACTGGATGCTGAATGATGTGCAAAAGACTTTTAATTCGGAAAGTTACTCAGACAAAACAGCAGGAACAAACAAAACTACTCAGAAACAGTTTACAAAGTGAGGGGCTTACAGCTCAGAGCTCTGTTAGTTGGCAAGAGGCTTCGTAACTGAGGAAAGAAAGCTGGAGTTTAAATAGCCGAGATGAAATGAGGAACAGGTGGAAGGTGGAGCTAGAGATCAGTAGACAGGCGACGCCAAGTGGGGGAGAGAGGCAGGCAGAGACCAGGACATGACAGTGTCCAGTGACTCCATAGGTCTTTTGAGGCCTCACTGGAAATTCGCTGACCAGCAGATTTTAAGTTGCCATTGCAGGTCTTTCCATGTTTCCAGAGATTTCCTCTGTATTACCTTGGTCACTTTGTCTACAATGACATATTAAAGTCACTACAATAATTGCTGTCAGCAGGACAAATCCGGTCACCTGAAAGCACAAAGACAATGGACTATTCGCACAATGTCGCATAACATATAACCTCTTTCCACAAAACAGTCTGTTTTGTTTCCATTGGCATCTGTCAAGTTCGCCCAAAGGCCACACATTTTATACCCTTGTTGTGATGTCATCACTCAGCAGCACTTAAACCTTTCAAGTGTTTAAACCAGCTTGGTTTAAACTTTTTTCCATATTTGCTTTTTTCCATAGATGCTTTTTTCCATATTTAATGGAAAATTAACAGCAAAAATCAAACATTTTAAAAGAAGGTAAGGTGTTGATGGACATTATAAGTCCATTTGAAAAACGTGACACAGTCACTCACCTCAGAAGCAAAAAAGTATGTTTGAGTCTTGAGTCGATAGTCAGTTGGCGATCAGTCACTACCAGTTGATACACACCAAGGAACCAAACCCTCACGATATATTCCTTCCCAGTATGACGACGCACAGGCTATGTATCTGCCATCGAGGAAGAAGAGGGCTAACCAGATAAAAAATGAACCGATGGAGTAACCAATGCGTTTTCTTTTCTGCTCTCCATTGTTGCGATTAGGGTCTGGAACCAGAGCGTAATATGTAAAAGCAGAAGAAGCTAATCCAGGCACCAAAGCATACAAAATGCATAATGTAATATTTTGGCTATGTATGCAAGTGCAAACAAAGCCATGTTCCACCAGTTTCTCCACAACAATGAGGATAAAACTGAACAAGACAAAAGCCTCCAAGGGGCTCTTTCTAACAACGGCTCTAAAAACAGAGAAGAATGAGTGAGAAAATGACTGCAGGGTAAGGAGATGCACAGATAAACAGTGTCTTCCTGTTTGGTTAGTGGGTGAAAAGCTGTGGGTTCATTTCTGAGAAAAAAAGTCACTGTGCCAAACAACGTCTAGTGTCTTTAATTTGTGATAATATTTCATTTTTAATAACTCATCTGTAATTCAGCATTCAGGTTTCATACATTTAAATTATGGGTTGGGAGTTACTGTTGGGTATTATTTTGTCTTAATTTTCTTATGACAATAATTGCATTATTTTATGATTGTGAGACTTTGTTATGTATGAATGCACTGCATGACATCCTATAAGTTTTCATTTTAAAACATATAAGATATATATAATGTGTGTGTGTGTGTGTGTGTGTGTCTGTGAGGCCAATTGACCTTAAAAATGTGGGTTGATCACAAAAGATTCCTGTGTAAACAAAGTCGTATGACCACATTTGTTGGTGATAACAAATCAAAGCTTTCTGTTGCACTGAGGCACTTTTTTCCTCAAACTCTAGTAACTCTAGTCTCACAACAACAACTGTAAACACAAACTAAAGAGTCTTTAGTTTTTTCTGATCAAGTGGAAAATTCAGTGTGTGTGTTTGTGTGTGTGAGTGTGTTTGTGTGTGAGTTTGAGTGTGTGTTTGTGATTTTGTGAGTGTGTGTGTGTGTGTGTACTGTATTGTTTTATTTATTGTTTATTATGTATTTTGTTGTTTTCTGATGTTTTTGTAAAGTGTCTTTGGGTTTGAGAAATGTGCTATATAAACTGAACTTTACTATTATTATTATTATTATTATTATTATTTGTGTTCATCATATCTACTTATTAAAAAGGACAAGCTGCATCTTTGGTACTCAGAACCTCCGTTGGTGCTTATCAACCACCGGTTTATACAATTGGCTACTTGTGGCTTAAGGTTCAAAGGGTTGACTTAAGGGTTCAGCTCAGCTGTTAGAAAAGTTCTGGTACAAAGTCTCAGGGGCTTTGCTGTCTTATGTATATACCTTTATTAATGATGTTTTTTTTAATCATCATGTTCGATTATTATTATTATTATTATTATTATTACTATTACTATTATTTACCTATTTGAACGTACCTGACTTTTTTTCCATTTATTACTTCGTCACTGCAAATAAATAAATAAATAAATAAATAAATAAATAAATAAATAAATGACATCAAAACCTACATTGGAGCAATATACTTTATTATAAACTTGGTAGTAATATTTCACACTACAGTATCAAGATGAGCTGGGAATAGTCTGTCACTGATGTCCAGCTTTCTCAGAGTCCTCAGAGCACAGAGGATTGTGTCCACATTTGGGGCAAGGCTGGGCCAGTGTTCTGGAGACCAGGCTGCTCAAGTCAGCGAGCACTGATGGTGACATTGAAGGGATCAATGCAGCCAAGGTGCTCTGCAGCTGGGCAGCGTTCAGGTGGAGGTCTGTGGTGGTCTGGGCCAAATCAGTCATTTTGGCCAGAAGAGACTGCAGGGTAGAGTCCAGGCTGGACTCAACAGAGGAGGTCAGGGATGGAGCATCACTGATGGTGTCCTGGCTGAAGCCGAGATCCAGAGAAGACTTGGTTTTGTTAGGAGTCGCCTCCTCAATCAGGCCTGACTGAGGGGTCTGACTTCGGGAGGTGGAGGCCAAAGTCACTTGCTTAGAACCAGAGTTCCGTTTCGCCTTGACCTGCAAACGGCGCTTCACGTGGATGAGCAGCTCAGGGTGCTCTCTGCGGAAGTAGCCATTGTGGAAAACTTCTTTCTATGGTAAACATGGAGAGTGAATAGGTTACAGTCTGTTTACATGCTTAATATCTATTCAGCTGCAGTTGTTCTAATCCAGGGGTCACCAGTTCTGATCCTGAAGGGTCAGAGTCCAGCACAGTTCGGTGATTTCCACAAACAAACTGGGAAGTTAAACTGTACAGGTCTCCTCCCCCCAGAATGGGAACTGTTGGTCTCTATTCTTAGCCATCTTACCTTAGAAGTAGATTCCATCTGATCCATACAGGTGCTCTCTAACCTGCCCTCCAAGGATCTGATCTTCTTGAAGCCATACAGGTTGAGTTGTCGCATGAAGCTCTTCATCACTGAAGTCTCGAAGATCTTTAACTCTCCCTGTCGACTGAGAATCTCAGCCAAGAAAAGCTCTACATCAATGACGATGCAGGTTCCCCACCGGTGCCATCCGATGGACTTGTAGGTCTCGTTCTCCACTATGTGCCACAACTTCTGTGGGAAGGTGAGTGTGGAAAAGTTCACCTCCACACCATCAGTGCGGATCCTTTTGATCAGGAATGTCTGGGCGAGGGTCTGGCCATCACTATCTTTACTCGCTTTCCTTTTCATTGTCTTGGTCATTTAACAGCATAAATCATCAACCTATCACTGAGAGTGATTAATCAAGAATGAACTGCTGAACTGAAAAGTGGGGCTTATGAACTGTCACCCACTTGTGATGTCACTGATGATGTCATAATGGAGCTGCAGGCAACAATACTACATATTTGTATGTATGTGAGAAAGAGAGAGAGAGAGAGAGAGAGAGAAAGAGAGAACTAGAATGCTGATGACATCACAGTGAAGCCATTGGCTGCTGTAAAATGAATGCTTGTTTATGGATGTAACATTAAGATATTCTCAAAAAATGCTGACATAACAAAAATGCTCAGGTTTACTGTGTTTTTCTGCAGAAAAGCCCAGTTTGTTCTTTTGCAGTATTTACAGAATAACTCAGGGAGGAGGGGCTCACTAACCAGGAGATGTTCCACCTAAAGAAGTGGCCAAACTAAATCACCAGCTCACTGATGACAGTAGTGAGATGGTGTAAACATTTCTTCAGAGTTCTTTGTTGTGAAGTGCTGGTTGAGTTGCTTTTATGCTTTATTTTTAACATGAATGAGTTAAAGGTGGTGACATTAAATGTCATTGGAGCCAGAGATGTGAATAAGAGAGCACAGCTGTTTGACTTGATTAGACTTAAACATATTGATGTAATGTTTGTTCAAGAATGCAGTGATGAGCAAAAATCAATGTAAATCTAATAGTAACACTTCCAGGGAGTACACAGCACTGGAGCAGTGGCTTCAGTAGTGCGCCATCTAGATTAATAGATGATATGCAGCATTTTGTCAGAAAAAAAAAAAAATCAGAAAATAATTGTTTTTTCAGTCTCATTTCAAATTACTTATTGCTTATTGTTACTGCAAACAAATAAATAAATGACACATTAAAACCCAACATTGGTGGAATATCCTTCTTATTGTGTTCAGATGGAGGATGCTGTACAAACTTCCAGTCCCCAAGAGGTCAGGAGACCTACAGTGGCATATCATACATGGGGCAATAGCCACAAAACTGCACACTGCACACTTTGTTCAAGGAGTGGAAGTGGGCTGTCCCTTCTGCCCCAAACCCAAGACTGTTGAACATCTGTAGAATGCTCATGTCTGAACATCTTATTTGGTGTTTTAAACAGACTTTGTTTGAATCTTGGCATGACTCACTTTTGGACTGTTCGTATCAAAATACAGGCCAAAATACACTTTGACAGCAGGCCAAATGTTGTCTCTTAACCTTCGTGTTTGGTCAAGCCAAACTGGTCATATGGCTAACGAGGAGGAACAAAATTAGGAGACAAGGTCTTACAGACCCTGACATGATGTGTAAAAGTGGATTTTGCATATTATAATGCGACAAATGACTCGTTAATGTTTCAAAATATGTGGCCTGTTGCTGAAGCACTGCGTTTATCCAGCCCATCAAAAAAGGTGGTGCTGTCTAATGTTCACCCCTCTTCATTCTAAATGAACGTTTGGAGAGAATTTTAGAACACAGAAAAATTGTTGGCCCGATTAGAATGATCCCACTTGACTGCAAAAACTCAGAGATTAAACATGTTCTGTCGTTTAGACACCAAACTTTTTATGATCCTGAATGCGCAGTATGACCTTCTAGACCTGTCTGTTAAACCAAAGGTGGACGGCAAGAGCTATGCTATTTTTATTAACTCAGAAAGCATGAAATGTTTCACATGTGGTGAGCACATTAAGCAAGACTGCCCGCGGAGTGAGACTCAGGCAGCCCATGCGTGACTGGGGGAGCCTCTGACTAGTGGTGCAGGGGGTAACACAGGGGCTGGGACCAGGGAACTCCAAGCTACACGTAGTACAGTTCGCTGAGGAAGAGCTGCAGCCCGACCAACCCAGCAGGCAGAGTGTACACACTGTCCTATACACTGATGGAAACATGGAGGGTGGAAAGCAAGACACCAGGTCGTTTGCTCACGAGTCAGACCATGATTATGAAGATATGGAGAGTTTGCCAGACGAGTTTGATAGAGCAGACCCTCAAGCCTCGGTCGAGTGAAGCACTGCTGGAGGTAGGACCAAACTCTACTCCCTCAAAAGTCAAATTTATTTGTATAGCGCTTTTTACAACTGATGTTGTCACAAAGCAGCTTCACAGAAATCCATTTAGGACAAAGTTTTAATATGAAATGTAAACCCTCCAGGTGAGCAAGCCAGGGGCGACAGTGGCAAGAAAAAACTCCCTCAGAGCTGGGGAAGAAACCTTGGGAGGAACCAAGGCTCACGAGGGGGGACCCATCCTCCTCTGGTCAAACTACCTACAAAATTATTATACTACTAATATTAATAGTAGTAGTAGTAGTAATAGTTAGGAGTTCACTTCAGTGTAGGGTGGGCAGCTAGTCCAAGGCAGGTGGCGATAGCTGGGTAAGAGGCGGTGACTGGGGCGTGGGCAACTGGTCTGAAGCGGGTAGCAGGAGAGCTCGACAGACAATCATCCATCAGTGTCCGGCCGGACAGGTGGGCAGTCGTTTGCTCGGAAAAAGGTAGGGAGATGGAATTAGTTTTGTTCTGTATGGGTGTATGTATAATAATATGTAAAACATTTCCAGAGTGTGGATAATGACTCCGGCAGATCTGACTATAACAGCTTAACTAAAAGGAAAGAACCAAAAGGGCACACAGATACGGGAGCACCCTGAAACAATTTGGCATCCCTCCGCTCCACCGTCCACAAACCTGAGTGATCACTTGTGAGCTGCAGCACCAGCGTCTCAGTTTACTATAATTCCCTGTGTCCATGGACCCCTGGATCTGCTGCCTTTATCTAAGGGGAAACATTAACTACCAAAAGCTAAACTAAACAAGTGAGTTTTCAGCCTAGATTTGAAGATTGTGACTGAGTCTGAGTCCCGAACATTTTCTGGAAGATCATTCCAGAGTTTGGGGGCTTTATAAGAAAAGGCTCTTCCCCCAGCTGAAACCTTCTGAATTTTGGGAACTATTAAAAATCCAGCACTCTGTGATCTGAGTAATCGTGGTGGCTCATAATGGGAAATGAGGTCTTGCAGGTACTCAGGGGCGAGCCCATGTAGGGCTTTATACGCCAATAAAAGAATTTTGTAATCGATACGGAATTTAACAGGCAGCCAATGAAGTGATGATAGAACTGGACTGATATGATCAGATTTTCTAGTTTTAGTGAGAACCCTGACTGCAGCATTTTGAACTAGTTGAAGTTTACTTAAATTTCTGCTGGTGCATCCTGATAGTAGTGCGTTACAATAGTCTAGCCTTGAAGTAAAAAGGCATGTACTAATATTTCTGCATCATGCAGCGATAAGGCATTTCTTATTCTGGCAATATTGCGAAGATGTAAAAAAGATGTAACACCAGCGTAAACCTATTATCGAGCACTTTTTCCCTGATCTTAGTCTATTTCTGACATCTTGTGCAACCGTGATGAGGAAGGCGACCTTGAATGAGCTGGATAAATAAAAACAAATAGTTTAACTATGACCTCAGCATGTAGCTTTTTGAATTTCTGTTTGTGTATTCCGGTTTATTAGTGTCAGGGAGAGAGGCTTTCCCCACAGATAGACAATACACTTGGATAAAAACTAAAATCAGACATGATATCTGGAGCCTGGCTTGATAGGTTTTATGTCCAGTAGTGTAATAGAGGCAGGTTGTCTCATAGCTGTATTGTCCCGTTCCCACTGTCCATCACTATGTTTCAGTCTCTATTTCTTGCACAACGAACATAGGACATACTGGCAGTCATACTGGCACTTTAGTAGCAGATTAGTACAGGACCATCACTTTGTGCACTCCTTCACCCTAATTTGGGATGCTTAGAGAGAGAAAGTTTCAGTTTAAGTCCCTCAGCCAATGGTGGGACATCAGTAAAGCTCAAATTAAAAGCTTTTGTCAACAATATACAGCACATAATACAAGTTTGCTGAAGCTCAAGATGAAGCTTTTGGAGGAGGAGATTTTAAAGTTAAGCAGCTGTGGGACTGGGACGGATACCACAAATGCTGCTGGAGACCTTGAGAGGCACAAGTCACTGTTGAGGAAACTGCTGGAGGAGAAAGGCCGTGGATCACTGGTTCACACACACACACACACACACACACACACACACACACACACACACTACATGCAGTTTAATGATATGGATGCACCAACATCCTTTTTCTTTGGATTAGAGAAACAGCATGGAGAGAAGAAGGCTTTGGACTGCTTGAGATTGCCAGACGGGAAAGAAACCTCAGCAAGAAATCCATGGAAATGCACTGTCCTATTTTGAGAATCTGTACAGCGCTGAGCCCTGTGATCAGGCAGCAGCATTATTTCTTACAGGATTTACCCCATCTATCAGAGGAAAACAGATCTCATCTAGAACGTACTGTGTCTTTCAATGAGCTGTCTCTGTTCAAGAGCAGTCTAAAGGCAAAGCTCCATGTTTAGATGGATTAACAGCAGATTTTTATAAAGATTTCTGGCACTTGAATGGTCCAGACTTGTTGCCGACAGGCCGTAATAACTCTGCTGCCTAAGAAGGGTGATCTTGAGTTGTTAAGAAATTGGTGCCAAGTCTTGCTTCTTGGAGTGGATTATAAAATTTTGTCTAAAGCACTGACGAAATGCTTGAAAAAAGGGCTTGGGTTCAATAATCCATGCTGATCAGTCCTTCTGTGTGCCGAATAGATCCATTTTTGATAATTTGTTTTAAATTACACACTTAGAACAGTGACTTAACATGGGTCTGATTTCTCTTGAACCAAGAGAAAGCTTTTGACAGAGTTGATCATACCTTTCTCTTCAGGACACTCAAGGCTTTTGGATTTGGCTTTTGGATCTATTTCACAGATTAAACTGTTGTATACTGATGTATATAGCTTGCTGAAAATAAATGGGAGCCTCACTAGGCCTTTCCCTGTTAATAGAGGGATACACCAAGGCTGTGGTCTCGCTAAACTGTTATATACAATTGCAATTGAGCCACTGCTAGTGGCTTTCTGAAAGTAGCTTCGCTGAGTCTCAGCCCAACGACCCAGCACTTATAACAGTGAAACTAACAACATACAATGTTCCCCTTATTCCAGTTATTTCTAGCGACCTAATTGCAAAGGAGCTGAGCCGCTTTGTTAAATTCGCGATTACACTGATTCCGCGCGGCTGTAAGAACGCACTGCTGAAACACACTTCATGTGGCAAATGTTCCTGTTTTTAAACAGCCCTGATAAAATGTGGGAGGCCTCTTTCCGTGTAGCTCACAGAGAGCACTCACACATGGTGTACTCTAGTACTGATAGTCTAAGATGAATGCGGCGATATCAGACACAAGCGGTTTGTGTGCCCACATAAGAGTCGAACAGCAGCTCAGGAGAACCGGGCCTCCACTGCGGCCAAACACAGTGAGACCCTGAGACTGCTGGGGTGGACGCCGTGGATAGAGCTCATCCTGACCCGGGTGAAGGCACGTCCTCAGCTCGGGAGGAGAACCGTAGAGAGACGGTAAGTGAGTGTTTGGTGGTGAAGAATGTTCAGGAGAGTGAGGGGGATCAGCAGCAGGCTGGTCAGGGTGAGTGTGCAGCGGGTGTTGAGGTCAGTGGCAAGGTGGTGCGATGGCTGGGCCAAGCGGTGAGGGGCGCAGCGCTGCAGGGTCGGCGTCAGTGACTGAGTCGCAGTCTGAGTTGGTTGTGTCAGTGGAGGAGGGCATGGATGAGGAGGACAGGCTGTCTGAGGTGTCTGATATCGGTGGCAGTCAGTTCAACAGTGAAATATTGTACACTGTAGATCAGATTAACTCCTTTTTGGACGAAACTAAAGGCAGGCCTGTGGAAATTAGTGATTTCTTTCTTGACCTGGCTAAGTTTGTGTGTTCAGTGTTAAAAGTCCAGAAAAAAGTGTAGGTTATAACATTCGTTCGCAGCAAGCCAGACCTATGAAGACTGGTACGAGGGCTGCTCTCACCGTACACATGTGTGAACATAGTGCACATGGGAAAATGGCTTCTTCTGTCTGCTTTTCTCATTTTCTGCTGTACTGTGTTTTTCTCCTTTCTCCTATATTTATGGCAATATTGAAGGTGGGCTCTCTGAATGTTAATTGGTTAAGAAATAGTGAAAAACAGCTGTTCACTAAATTTTTTAATCTTAAGAAGCTTAATGTGTGTTTCTTGCAAGAAACAGATAGAGTGAGTAATTGGGGTTTATGGTAGAAAGGGCAATTCTTTCTGAGTCATTGCTCTAATGTTAGTGCAGGTGATGGCATAGTTACTACAGATTCTGTGAAGGTGCAGAGGCAGGCTGTACACTTTTACTCTAATGTACGCAGCTGGGGGTTTGGACCAGACTTGTTCTAAGGCATTGCTTGCAGACATGCCTCAATTGGATCAGCAGTACAAGGATGTACTGGACGCAAATTTGACTTTCAAGGAAGTCACTGAAGCTGTTCAGCAGCTCACTTCGTGGCAAACACCTGTGGACTTTCTCAAGGCTTTCTCGGGAGTTATTGGGAGAGACTTTCTCTGCCAACACTGCCAGGTGGAGTACAGTGGGATAGGATGGGTCTGAAGTTTTTAGGGGTCTGGTTAGGGACAGATGAGGTTAAGTCTAGGAATTGGGAGTTCTGGTCACCAATAACCTAACTGCATCAACTTTATGGCATAAGTTTACAGTGCTTAACCCACCTCAAGGGCTGATCGATGTTGTTCACAGGACACTCGTGGACTTCTTTTGGAATGAGCAGCATTGGCTCAGGGCTGCAGTCCTGTATCTCCCTGTGCAAGATGGGGGACAGGGGCTAAAAGACAACTCTAGAGTTGCTGTTCTGCGGTTGCAAGTGGTACAACAGCTTCTATATCATCATGGCTGGATTGATGTGGCCTAATGGGATTGGACAGACACCTGTTCTGCCTCTCAATGAGAACAGTGGACTTAAAGTCGCTTAACTCCTTTTTACATGGTGGCTATGCAGGCATGGCAGCTTTTCTCCTTTTCAAGGGGAGCTACTCCATTCCATCCAAATGGATTTTTGAGGAACCATTGTTTTTCAATCCTGCCCTCCCCACTGTGTCTCAGTTTCCAGTGTGCTGAGGACAAGCCTGGTGGAAGCTGACATCGGCAAGATGCGACACTTGAGAAGGGGCGTGTCTTGGTTAATGGCAGATTAGTTGGCAGGCCTGGTGAGGCCTAGGTCCATGCGCTTAGTTTTACAAGTGCTGGACCGGCTGAGGGCCGATTTGTCTGCTGCTGTTTCGAGTGTATTTGAGTGTGACTGCTGCTGAAGACTGCCGGAGTGGACTGGAAGACTTTCCAAAGCTTGAGGTCACTGTGGAAAGAGAAGACTGGCAAGAGGGTCAAGGGAAGCTCCTTTCACTGAAGACCCAGACTCTAGGGTGTTTCAGTGGTCTTAGTAAACAGTCACTGTATCTTGCCTGTATGAAACTTTTAAATTTCAACCATTTGAAGGATGTGTGGGAAACAAAATAGACTGAGGTTTTGGGGGCAGGCTTATCCCCAAAAGGTAGCTGGTGGTCCCTGTACAAAAGGCCAGAAAAGGATGGGGGTCCTCCAGTGGAGGGTTGTACATGGGATTTTGGCCACAAACAGACACGTGGCTTGATCCTTTAGTTGGGGAAGGGTGTCTATGTTGTGGAACTACTGAGATGCTGTTTCATGTATTCATTCAGTGTCCATGTCACTCTGTCTCTAAGAGGAGAAAAAAATAGTTACTTTAAATCTGCTGTATGGAGCAGCAAAATTAGCAATTTGGTATACCAGGAAGAACAAAACTAAGGGAAGTGAGGGTACTGACCCTGCTCCAATAGTAAGGGGTCTGGTTTTGATACAGCTTAATTTGGAATATGCTTATTATAGCCTTATTGATGTGGATTCATCCATATTGCTCTATGGGGGGGTGGGGGCTATATCTGTGAACCTGAAGAGCTGGTGATGAAGAACTGCGTGATGAGGATACATGCTCTGTGATTTCTGGTGTTTCTGAATTGCAGTCTCAGTCAGAAGAAGCTGATTTTTATTCTCTTCAAGAAATAAATTCATTTTTGGATGAGATTTTTGGTAGAGCAGTCGACGTGAAGGACTTTTTCCCAGATGTTGATAAATTAGTTTCTTCTGTAGTGTGAATTCAGTTGACTGTTGGGTATGATGCTTGGAGTGAAAAAAAAGAGGATCTGGCTGAAAAATTCTTAACAAAATTACAGAGGGGTAAAGACGCCGTTTCACTGAGAAAATAAAAATGCACATATTGCACAAAGTGTATTTCTCAACTTTGGTCTTTTTTCTGGGCTTGTCCTTCCTCACTACCTTTATTTGTATGAAGCTTCTTAGAGTGGGCTCTTCAAATATGAATGGGGTAGGGATAGGAGCAAATTAGAGTTGCTCTCTGAGATGATTAGGATTAACATAATTATTTTATTATTATTTAATTTCTTTCTGGGTGAGCAAATGCTGTCTGCCGCTGTTTGTTTTTATTAATGCGGTTTATTGGTGGATTGACGCTGAATCTCAGGATTAGGAAGAAGAGATACAGTCTGGATTAATCTTTTAAGTACTGTCCCCTGCCTAATATGAGTGCTTGCTATCCAGTTCCACCCGGTGTCTGCTTGGCTATTCGTGAGTCGTGAGTAAGCTCCCACTTTTGCAAGTTGCTGGTGCTTCAGGGTGTTGGGTAGGTAGTTTCAGCTACTTTTCCTAGACACAAGCTCCGAGATGGTTTCAGTGGTTGGCGGGCTTACATGGTTTAAACTTGGCTATGTGTAAAAATGGGGAACTCGTGATGTGATTTTAACATTCATGTCTGCTGCCCATCCAGGTCTTTAGTAGGAGAACTTATTGACTCTTTTAATCTGACTCGGTCTGTCACTGGCCCTACACATGTGCTTGGACATACTTTGGACCTTGTTTTGTCATTTGGCTTCCCAGTGTGCAATTTAGAGATAGCTGATGCATGTTTGACTGATCTTGTTTGATGTTGCCATCCCATCTTCTTTCAAACACACTCTGTCATCATATTGCATGCGCCATGTTAGGCCTTAGACATTCCACAGTCTCGGATGAGATTCAAAAGGGACCGGGCCTTTTCTGTAGTTGCCCCAACTTTCTAGAACAGTCTAATGCTTTTCATAAAGGAATCCCCTATAATGGAGGTTTTTAAATCAAGTTTTAAAACCCATCTATTTTCTCAGGTTTTTGAGTCTTTTTAATGATTATGCACTCCATATCTGTTCTCTCTTGGCTTGGTTCTGTCTCTGCCAGTGTAGTTCTTCTATTTTGTTTTATTGATTTTATTAATTTTTTTTTATGCATGCTATTTCTTTTCCTTAATCAATGTATTGTATAGTTTTGATTAGTTAGTAGTGGTTATTTTAATTGATTTTATTGTGCAGCACTTCGGCCGACACTTCTTGTCTTTTAAATGTGCTAAAAGAAATAAAGGTGACTTGACGAAGGTTTCAAATCAGGCTTTGGATTTACAAAACACTTGGAAAGCTCATCCATTACACCTTTGTGACTATTTAATATGAATATCAACCAATCAGGACCAAGTCTGTTGCTGAAATCACTACCAGCTGATCACTACCAGTTTAACAAGATGATAAGATGCAGCCCATCTTCATGCTGGAAGTGGTGATGGTGAAGCAGTGTTTGAGTGGTTCAGTATGAACCAGCAGCCAGCAAAGAAATTTAAAGAGGATTCTGTTTTCACAGTTACTGGAGATTTGCATGGTTCTCTTCTTAAAATTTCAGTCAGCGCCTGTAAACATTTTGAAGTGTCGCTGCAAACTGAAAGAGGAATTTCATCAGGTAGCTGTGTTTGTTCCAGAGAAACACAAAGCATTCACTCAGACAGCAGAAAGGAGGACACCAATAAGGGTTTTGAGTAAGTATGGTCTTCTACAGTAAATGTTGATATTTGGTTTTAAGTGCAACGAGTGATTTATCTACCGGTATAAATAAATATAAATAAATAAATAAATATATATCTGTACAAACTTGTGTATAGTTTACTCAATTATAGTTTGGACACTTGTCTTGTTCTGGCTTCAGTTGTGTTGGCTGATCTGTAAGTGAATGTATGTCTGCTTAGTTACCATATGTTTTAGTAATTTTATGAACTTTTTTTAATGCTAATGCTCAATAATCTAAACCCAATTAGAAGGAAGATACGAACTTTTATCTTTCCTGTTTAATTTCAGCTTACCAAGATCAAGATGGCTTTGATATAAATGTCAATAAATTGCCAGCTTTGCATGCCACAAACCTCTCGTTCCAAGCAAGAGAACTTGGATAACTTTTTTTTATGACTTTTTTTGATGAATATCACAAGGCTTTTTTGGCTAAAGCTGCCTCATATATTTCCCTTAATAATTCCAGGCTGGACTGGTCCGTCACGGACACTGAACTGCTGGTTTGCCACTTCAGCGGCCACCGCGCGCTCGCCTGCGCCGTGTGTGGCTCTCACGGTCACTCTTCTGCCCTCTGCCCTAGGGCCTATGCTGCTGTGGCTGCGCCCTCTGTCCGTGGTGTTAAAACTGTAAGTGCTCACCGCGATAGGCTGGGCCGCCCCCTTACTGATTTTAATGGGAACGTTTTATGCACTAATTTTAATGAATCTGTATGCTCTTTTCCTCATTGCAAGTTTTTGCATGTTTGTAGCTTTTGCAAGGAGCCCCACCTGAAGTCTGTTTGTCCTCGTCGCTTTTGTCCGGCTGGGCGGGGGAAGGCCCCTCCGTCAAACAAATTTTGATTGGCCATCCGTTCACTCCTCTTGACGTGCCTACTCTGTCCTCCTTTCTTTCTTCTCACTCTGACCGATGTTTTGTTAATTATTTGCTCTTGGGGCTCTCGCAGGCGTTTCGGGTTGGTGTCCTCTCTCCACTGTCCTCTTCCTACGTATCTCGGAACCTCTGGTCTGCGTTAGATGAACCTGGTGTGGTTTCTGCTCTGCTGGCCAGGGAACTTGAAAGGGGCTATTTGGTTGGTCCTTTTAAATCCCCTCCTTTTGTTCCTTTTCCAGTCGATTCCCTTGGTGTTGCTTCTTGCCAGTATACTGGCAAGAAGTGGCTTATTTTTGATATATGTCTTCTCCTCATTTGTATCTTGTTACTAGTGTCAACGAATGCATTCCTCTCAAGCCCTTTCCCTGTATTATGCCTCTGTTGATGATGCTATCTGGTTTATTAAGGTTGCGGGTCGTGGCGTTCTGCTGGCTAAAGCAGATATTACGGACACCTTTAAAATATTGCCTATTCACCCATCGGATTGGCCCATCCTCATTGCATCCTCTTTGGTGTTAAGTGGGAGTCTAGGTTTTATTTTGCCGTCCAGCTTACTTTCGGTTGCAGGAGTAGCCCTCGTATTTTTGATTGCCTTTCCGAGGCTTTGTGTTGGATCCTGTTGAACGTCTGTGACTTGCCTTTCGTCCTCCATCTCTTGGATGATTTTTTTGCTTGTGGACTTTCCGTCTTCTCGTCGTTCCGCGCTAGATGTCCTCAAGGGTGTTTTTTACGAACTGGGCGTTCCTCTCTCTGCTGAAAAGACCGTTGGTCCTTCCACCAGTCTCGAATTTCTCAGCATCGTTTTGGATTTTGTTGAAATGTGTGCATCTCTCCCCATAGATAAGCTTGCTAGGATTAGATCGATTTTAGGAGCTTTTCTCTCGGCTTCGTCTGTTTCTAAGCGTCTCTCTTCTCGGTCATCTCAACTCAACTCATTCTTTTTTTTCTCGCTTGCTCCTTTTCGCTCACTCTGTGGTTAATTTGCGTGATGTCGTTGCCCTTGACAATGGCTGCCAGTCCGATCTGCGGTTCTGGTCTCGGCTCCTCGAGCAATGGAACGGCATCTCCTTCTTTTACTCTGACGTGGTTGAGTCCTCGGATTCTCTTGCTCTGTTCACTGACGCCGCTCCCTCTGTTGGTTTTGGGGGGGTACCTCCAAGGGCAATGGTTCGCAGAGAAATGGTCAGCCGAATTCTCTGAATTAGCCCTTGGATCTGCTTCCTCGGCACTGCACAAGATTTATCCCATCGTCGTCGCTAGCATTCTGTGGGGTGAGGGTTGGTCACAGAAACGTATTAATATTTTTTGCGACAACGAAGCGGTGGTTGCCATCATTAAAGGAAGGTCATCATGTAGCACAATCATGTCTTTACTTAGACGTTGACATGGCAGTCAGTCATTCATAACTTTGTGAATTATGGGGGTGATATGCTACTGTGGCCGTATGTCAAAAGCAGCTCATTTTGTCAGACACTTGGCTACAGAGTACATACATTATAGCAATGAGTTGCCACAAATCAGGAATGACAAGTGTTCAGGATGAGCTGGTCCTTGTTGAGTGCTTCCTTCTCTTTCAGCTTCCACAGATCCACCAGCAGTTCACTGTTTCTTCCTCCTTTCTATAGTCTCAAGGAATTGAGAAAAAAAGTAAATAAAAAGGAACGAAAATAGACAACACGATTCACAGCGCACCATTAATTTTCACAGCAGCTGAAGCAAGTCATTTCACAGATGAAACCACAATAAACAATTCTGAGCAAGCAAGCAAGCTGAAACCAGAAGATGCATGCCCACGGCCCAGGGGGTCCAGCCCAGGAGATTTAAAGAGCTAGCTATCTGAAAATTTTGATAGTTTACACTATTTTATGTTTTTAATTCTTTATTTTGCATGTATTAAAGTTAGCGAATCCAACTTGTATAATATTATTTCACTAGTAGCAAATTAAAACACCTCCTGCTCATATAATATAAATTTAATCCAGTGAAATGGCTTCTCTCCAAATAGTCATTCAGTATTTAAAAACAGGAATTTTTCATTGTCCAAATATGTCAATAGAAGACCATCATTTCAGTGGATCGGCTAGCTAGCCTTACATTTAAACATCTCTGAATTCAATCGATTTTCAGAGGAGACAGGAGTCTGTCACTAGCACTGCAGTAGGTAAGTCGTATGCATTGTGTAGACAGAGGCTACACAAGTTTTGCTGAGCACAAACATTTGTCCATTTACCTAGTAACAGTATGTTACAGTGGGCCTGCTTTAAGTATTAACTATGCTATTTGGTTAGTAAGTTAAAAGATTAACATTTTGAAATCTGTGAATTGGTCAAATCCTCTTCAGTGTTTTTACCGCTGACCAGGGAGCAGGTCTAGACCTGATGGCAGCAGAACTGATGGAGAGATACAGCCAGGCTTGTGTGGCTCCTCCTAAAGTCCTCAATGTGGATTCACACTGCGGCGTGGAGGAGGGACTGAGCAAGCTGCAGCACCAGTTTGGTAAGTGGCCCAACCTCCAAATTAGACCGGACATCTGACACATTATGTGGAGGATATCTGCAGGGTTCACCACCGATGCCCATGCCCTGTATCCCATTTTCATGGCCTACATGTCATTTTGCATTTTTGAGTGGGATCTGGATGATCTGGAAGGCTCTACTGCGCCAGGTAGTGCGTTAGCAGCTCAGACAGGAGGGTGTGTCCTTTGTGATGCTTTGGTGGATAAACACATTACTAAGAAGGATCTAGCTTCCTGCTGTCAACAGAGAACTTGTGGGGAGCAGACCACCATCCAGCTCATTGATCATCTGCTCCACGAGCTCATTAGAGACAAGGGCAGAGACCTAATGGGCATCCTTCTGCTAGACAAAGTGAGGATAGAGTACATCTGGCATGTTCAGAAACAACACATTAGGTGTGTCCAGGATGTGCCAGGGATACCTCTCTACACAGAGACAGGCACTACCACCGAGTCTGGCATTGTGCTTACCAGATACGGATGTGCCAGGGGATTCCACATCATTGGAGTTTTCACTGCCACCTCCAGAGATTCATTCCAGCTTAATTCCAGTCATCTTGGCCATCTTTAAAAAAAAATGTCATTCTTTTTCACTAAATTATTTAATTTTTGTTTATAGAAATGTTATTTTTTTTCTAGAAACCACTGCCAACAGCTTGAATTTTCAGCTGTACCTCCTGGAAGGTCTCAGCAGGTGGAATCAGGACAGAGCAGATGCATCTGTGGCTAGCCAGCCAGCCTGCCTCTCTGCTGTCCTATGCAGGGATGCCCTTCACTGAACACCAACAGCCTGAAGGTTTTTTGGACAGAAATAAACATTCTGTTATTGTTTAATTAATTGCTTTCTTCAGGTAAGTACATGTAATTTAAAAATATACATTATCTTTAATTCCTAGGAGAGCTGATTGGTGTGGACTATTTGAGACAGACTGGACAGTCCCTGCAGGAAGTCAATTTGGACTCAGGAGACTGAGGCCTTTTCCATGCCACTGTATACAACATTTTACGGTTGTTTTTTGTTATGTATGAGTAACGAGCACAGAAGGAGTAGATACTAAAGTATGTTGCTAGTTTAAATAGATACTTTTCATGTCAAACCAGAAGATCTTAATGATGCTTCTTAAACGTAAGTAGTGATATCCGAATGCCCATTAGGAAATATTGATGGATGCAAAGAGAAATGTAATTTCATATATAAGAAATTTTACTGTGTCATAATGAGGTATGGTAGTTATAAATATTAAAGACTCTGCCAGATGGTCTCTAACAATGATGAACTTGGCCCAGTGGCTGTATGAACATGCCTTTTCGGAAAAAGCATAGTTGTACAAAGGAGGCGTCTTTGGCAAAATACAGTTAGGACAAATCCTGAAGGGGCTGCACACAGAGACATATTCTCCAGACTGCACAGGCGAACATACAGATTGGCAAGGCCATGGGAGTCTAACTGAAATCCACTCTGGTTGCATACTGTCCTCTTATGTATATAGCTGCTTACAACTTTTCAACTCTTTAATTTCATCACTTGACCATCCCATAGAAACCCACATATTTTGATATGACACTTGACAGTATTTTGATTTAGAATCAATATCAATTTCTAAATGTATATTTTATAAAAATATAAATAAATAAAGTCTGGTAATAAATGATGGTAAGTTTATTACTACTTTTACTTTGTCTTTTCACTTGGCTTCCAAAAGCCAGCTCGATGTCTGTATAAAAAAAACAAAAAAAAAAATCAAGTTAATATCATTACTGCAATATCATTAATCTTATTGCACTTGTTTTTGTACACACATACACACACACACACACACACACACACACACACGTCTGTACTTGTTTTGCTATTCTTGTGAGGACCACCTCAAGACATACCGCCTTCTTGTGAGGACTTTTTTTCAAGTGAGGTCTAAAAACCCGGTCCTCACTTGATTTTGCCAGTAATGGCTTCTACTGGTCATGTGATGTCATCTGACAACGTTTCATGGTGGTCCTCACTTGAATAGGAATGTTGGACATGTGTGTTTTTGATGTGCTCCACACTGCCTCATGTGGACACACTCCATCGCTGTAGTGCTCATTTTCTATTGGCTAAAGGAAAGCGTTTGCTGATTGGATACCGACAGCTGAGGGAGGAGTCATTTTTGAACCGCAGCGTTTTGGAGGGAAACGCTTACAGCGGAGATGCTGTGTTCCTACTGGCTAACAGAAAACGTTTGCTGATTGGATACTGACAGCTGAGGGGTGTTGTGCAGGATTTTAGAGGGAAATGCTTACAGTGGAGTTAGTTATAGTGCTTTTGGAGGAAAATGTGAACTAAATCAATGAAAATAAACACATAGGTGAAAATATTAATGTCAAGCTGACCCTAAAATGTTCATAATTTATTATTACACTTATTTAAAAGCTGATTTATTAACTGTACATGTCTTGGTAGTTTATTTTGCTGATGTAATGAAGGATTTAATGTAGTGAGTTGCATATTAGAACTTTTCAGTAATTTAATTGATTGAGTTTCTAAAGGTTGTAAAGCTATATTAACCTTATGAAATGGAGGATTTAGTGCTTTCTCAGTGTATGAGTATGAAGCTGGTTAAGGCTGATATTAAGGTACACTCTGTGTCAGTCTGCTGATGGGCCGTTTGTTGTCATGGTGAAGGGGCCTCTCAGTGGTGCTCAGTGGGGGGGTAACTAGGTGAGTCTGGTTAAACTTTTCAGCCAAACTGCTGCTGATACAGAGAGAGAGAGAGAGAGAGAGAGAGAGAGAGAGAGAGAGAGAGAGAGAGAGAGAGAGAGGATGCATGTAGAAAATACACTGATCAAGCATAACATTATGACTTTTGTTTTGCTGGATAGTTTTGGCTGGTAGAAGATGTTTGTTTTGCAGTGACACTAGCCAGGTTTCCATCCAAACGTTTTGCAAATGTAATGCACATTCATGAAATTTTGAGAGAAAAAATGTCACGTTTCTGCGAAAGAGCCTTTAGATGATGTGAATGTGCTGCACAGAAACAAGATTTAATTTTTAGAATCAGTCAGAGTCAACCGTTGATAAGCTGTATTGTCCTCTTCCATCATGTTTTGGTCTGATCACGTGAAGTGAAATCATGACTTAGAGTTTGAAATGTCAGAGTTTACTCACAAAACCCGTTTCTCATGCTCATTTTCCAGCATTACAGTGATGAATAGTCTAACTTTTCCACTTTGTTCAAGCGTGAAAACTTTTTTTTGAATTTTTTTTTTATTCGAAAAGACTCTCACAAGCAAAACACACTAACACACCACCATGTCAGTGACACTGCAGTGCTGAGAATGATCCACCTGCTGCTCTGTGGTGGTTCTGTGGGGGTCCTGAACATTGAAGAACAAAATAATAATAATGTATACAGAGAAACAGATCTACACAGTGAGAGTATACGACACGTGGAGCTGATACAGTGACACTGAGTGTAGAAACAATCAAGCATAATGTTATGCCTGATCTGTGAATGTGAATAATTTAAACAGGTGACGATGTATGTTTATCCATCAACTGATGAACAGATATATTGGCACCAGTGAATAGAAATGCAGTCACATAGTTAAAAACAAAAACCAGCTTGTATTGCGTCTGTACTGCTGTTGCTTTTGATACCAATTGAGATTTAATTACATTACACATAAATAGATATAAGACCAATAAGATCTCCAACAAAGTCTGTAAATATCTATCCAGACTAGATCATGTTCTTGCTGGAATAGATAATCATACTTCACCTGAGCCTTCTGGCAGAGTCTGACACATTTAGTCCTGCATTCATACTGACATTTTGGCAGTTGAACCAAGCAATAATAAAGGTGATGTATATTTAACACAAGGGGGAAAATATGACATAACATGACATGACATAGTGGAGCAAGGAGACAGGGTTGATACTAGATTTTGCAGGCAGGAGTGACCCTGTGTTCATGCTCATGTGATGTATTTAGATGCCTTGGCTGGTGTTGTGTCCAAACTTCAAATATACAAAGACTTGTCTACTTATTTCAACAGGCAGTGTTCACACTTACTCTAAGGAACTGCATGAATGGAGTTCACTAAGGTTTGTTTTAATATAAGCAAAGCTGACAAGTCTAATCACACCCCAGGGTAATTTGGGCAAGCTGCCTAGACCAACTTTAAACACAACTGTAGCTTAAAAAGATGATAATAGATAATAAAAATACACCCTTAACACTGTAAATTCGTCTTATAACATTGACTATATATTGATGAATGAATGAATGAATGCAGATATTCCTCTTTAATTTGATAGCCACTTTGATCATTATTCATCATAAGGTTGTGTGCAACCACACGCTGTCAGAACAAGGTATATTTTTCAGTTTTTCGAACCATACTTGAGGGATGGAGCACTATTCATCCAAATGAAGATGATGATGGTAGTGGTGAGCTCCAGCTGATCTCAGGTGTTCAAATGGACTAATATCTGGTGATTTCACCTCTTGTGCCCTGTGGTTGGGGGTGTTCTTACTTCCACCATGACAGAAGTGTTCATCATAGTGTAAATCATAATAACTTTGACTCGTTGTGCAGTGTCCCTTCCCTCTAAAGGACAAGTGGACCCAAACCAACAAAATGGTCTCCACAGCATAACATTGGACTACTTACTGCACTGTTGTACTGCAACTTTTCAGACACGTTCCATATATCACTGACTACTCTGATTATCATTTATCTTTGTAATGGGCTTTATGCAATGTAGGCCTTCTATAATACAGCATCATATGCACTCAATGTGTGCTTTTAATACATTTTTATTCTGAAAAAAAAAATCACTGAATGTTTCAATCAGGATAAAATGATGTAAATCACATGCTATGGCCTTCACAATCACCAAAAATATGAGTTCAGCTGAACAGCTACAGGACTTTGGATGTATTTATTATTGTCGCTCCACCACCATCAGATCTCCAGCCTCATCCAACAACACTAGCTTAGTAATAGCATGTCAGCTACTGACATAGCATGTCATTGCTACCAAAGCTTTGTATTAACCTGTGTGAGTGATTCATAAATCATGTTCATCAAGCCCTAGGCCCTTCATGTATAAATTATTGCCTATGGCCTGTGCTCCATAGCTTAAGGGTAGGTGTCATTTTATATCACAGCACCTTTTTCCAAAAAACAACATTGCTCACAGGTCCAAATTATGTTTTAAGAGCTAAGAAAACATATATACATTTTGGTCTCAAACTCCTAGTTGTTGAAATATCATTAAAGGTTCTATGTAGCTGATGCCGCTGTTGCAAAACTAGAGTTGCCTGTTCTTGTTAGCTATCTGAATATTTTTGTTTTTATTTTAGCTACATGTTTAAACACAGGAAGCAATGGTTCATGACTTTCTGTTTCACCATACTATACATATGAGACGACATGCAGACCAGACACACACACATATGCATCATTAATATGAGTAAGATCAAAGAATACATAAGGCAAACAGTTGTTGATCTTCATTAATCCAGCAATGTTGATGTTTGAGGAGACAGCTACTGTTGTCTGTTAATGGTAGAAGTTGAAATGCTCAGTTGTGGGGACTGATATTTATGTGCAGAAACAAGGCCTCATTCCCATTTAGTGATTCAGGTTATTCATGTAATGGATGGGGTTGAGGTCAGGGCTCTGTGCAAGTTAGTCAGATATCACCAAGTAAACAGTCATCACAAGTAAACCATCATAACACAAAACTGTTGCCACAAAGTTGGAAGCATATATTTGTTTAAAATTTGTTGTAATGCTTGCATAAGTATGCAAGTGTACACACACCCAAAACACATTTTAAACTGACACAAATCTGATCAATCAAACCACTTTAGGAGGAGGTCTGAGATTAAGCCATGTTATAGCACTGTAAACACATCTGTATCTCCAAAACACATTCAGCAAGCCCTCCTGTACAGCCAAAACACCAGTTATAAATGCCACACAAAGAATGAATATTCATATTCCACACAGCAATTGGATTTTAGTCTAAGACATGCATGTCACTTCCCAGTGTAAATACATGTGACTAAAATCTGATCAGGTGTAAACAGTATCCTTATACTTATGTGTGGGTGCTCAATTGTTAGCTTATCATGGTAATTTAATCTATGAATCTCCATGTGTGCTGAAATGTCTCAGCAACAAACTTTATTTCGCTTCCCCACTTTGAAATTTCATGAACCTGCTACTGATTGTATTGTTTTGAAAATGTTGGTGCATTAACTATTTTTTGGACCAAAAAACACCAAGAGTGGTCTCAGACACTAGTAAATGTAAAAAGTCTGCATATACTGTTTAAGCTCTGTACAAGTACACAGTGGAACGAAATTGCATTACTTCAGGACAAAAGGTGCAACATGGGACAATATAGTACAATATGGTACAGACTACGGAGGTAGAGTATACTGAGACATGAGCTGTGTTCGGAATGGCTTACTCGTTAACTCATTCACTATTCATTATATAGTATTTACTGTATAGTGAACTGACTAGGAAACAACCAAACAACAAAAAATCTATTGTTTGTGCTGCTCTGAGGACGCCTTTTCTGTACATTACAGCATGTGATGCATTATGGGTGTTTGATAGTGAACTATATAGGGAATGTAAAATGTACTGTTGAGATTTCAAACAGCACTACAACATGGCTGACACATAGTGAACTATATCTGTAATAGGGAGAGATTCCAAACATAGCTATGGGCACACCAGTACTGAAGTAGAAAGTACAGAATATATAGTTAAATAAGGTGCAGAGTGATTAACATGCCATGATATAGGTATGCAGTCAGTTAATACAGAATGGAACACAGCAGACATGATCTTTAAAAATGCTCGAGTATCCCTTTAAGGGGGATGAACGATAGATGAGCAATAGAAAAAGCATTCACTCACAGATCATCAAACCCTAAGCAATGTACTGGACAATGGATCGGTTTTCAAAGCGATTAATGAAACTTCGTGAGCATCATAAGAAGCAGGAAGAAAAATATCACCATGTCCTCATCATTCAACAGAAAGCGGAGCAGGAGACTTCAGAACTGCTAAAGAAGGTAAGAGAATATAAGTAAAATATTTTAAAGAAATTATTTAAAATACATGTCTAAACCAAGCAGCTGATATTTAGATGACTTGACTTATTTCAATTTTTTATTATTATTATTATTATTATTGTTGTTGTTGTTGTTGTTACCATACTGGATAATAAAATAAAGTATTAAGCAAACGGGTCATTTGTTATTTTAACAATTTTAATACTTTATTTGCCACAGTGACGATAAACCATGTACCACCTGATTATAGGTTCAGCTAATGAGCAGCTAGCATAGAGGGACCAGTTCTGACCAGGCCGATTACCTAGCCAGCTAATGTTAATGTGCCGAACGACAGCATAGCATAGCTTAGCATTGGAAGATAACACTCAAAGGCTCGCAAGTAATTTCAAGGTATTTACTGTTAGTACACGATATATTAAACCAGTAAATGTGGGTTTTGTGTGGAATGAGGAGAATGGTTGCTTGCTAGCTAGCGTTAGCATAGTTCGCTAGTTAGCGGTTAGCGTTGTTAGCATAGCTAGCGCTAGCTGCTACATGTTTAACCCAGTGTTTATAGCAGGAACATCTCCATTAAACAGCTCGTTTTTGTTTCCCGTGTATGCGATTCGGTGCTAGTTTGTGTTGGTAGAGTTTATGGGGTAGAACGGCGGTCGCTGAGCTGTTTTCAGGCTGTAGTCTGGCTGTTTTACGGGCATGTCGAGTTTGGTAAGGAGTTAGGGTTAACCGTCGGTCTGGGTGACCGTGACCGAGCGCCCTGCCGGCGCTGCCCGCCTCCGCCGCCGCCGCCGCCGCACCGCACCGCACCGCACCGGCTCCGAGATTAAACTTCTCCTTACTTTAAGCACAGCTCACGGTACAGACGTCTTATTCATATTGGGTAACGCTAATCTGAGATTGTGTACTAAACTTACAGGTGCAAAGACTTCTATCGTATATTTTAAATTGTTGCATAATATTGCGATTCTGTGGTTTTATACGTGCTTTCTATTCCCTGCTGAAAAATCCAAATGTGTGTAGACAACACCTTGCAGATGAAATTCATATGTCTTAATAGATGAGAATGTGTGGTAATTTGAAATTCATATGTCTTAATAGATCAGAATGTGTGGTAATTTGCTTCTCTCTTCTTTTCAGAGCATGAAAAACTCAAGGCCTGTTGCCAGAGTGAAGCCAAACAAAACGGTATGTAATATACTTTTCCTGAAATTATTAATTTATGGAATAATTCAGCAAAACATTTAGACAGGTTTTCCGCTAAGCCTAGATGTAATCTTTGGCTGGGACAAGTCTTTGAAGTCAGAATTTTGCGTAGCTACTAAAAATCAATCACAGTTCGTATTTATCAGTGTTTATGTATAATTACAGGCTTTTGTCTGTATTTCCTTTCAATAAAATCAACAATAAATATCTTGGCCAAAATATACCTTGCAAGCAAAAAGAAAATATTAATTAAGTCATAAATCAACATTTTTTATAAGTTTGTAGTTTTGCCAATGTGGACAAAATATATTATTGAAAAGGTCTGAGACTCTGGATCACAATACTGTAAGCTATTATACTCTAAAATGTATGACTGTTGAATTAGAAACATTAGAAATAGTTTTTTTCCTATGGCTTATAATAAGAGCGCTCAGCACACCCGTTTTCGGGCGTTTTCAAAACCCACCTCATTTCTGGCTGAGACCGTAAGTCTGGCTCATTCCTCCAAATCGGCACCAAACTCGACTTTATTCCTCAATCCATGTCTTATAAATCCTTACTTTAGCGCTCCAAAACAGAACTAGATTGCAGTTCCTGCAGAAACTGTGAGTGTGACTGCAGTGTGTTGCTATGGTGGCCGGGTTACTAGGTTGATATGGATGTGTGGGGTCAAACTTTTGACCAATAGCTGGTTTACCTGCTGTTCCTAGGTGGTTGCTAAGGTGTTGCTACAGTGTCCTGGGGGTTGCTAGCTTGCTATGGATGTGTGGGGTGTCCAAACGTTTGACCATCCATGGATTATCCAGCAGCTCCTCCATACACAGACAGTGCTGGGACAGTGCATTCCTATGGAAAAAATTTGTACGACTTTTGCTCCCCATTCATTCTTAATGGGCATCACACACATTACGAAAACCATACGTCAAATCAATAAGCTGTGTACAAGCACACCATTCCAGATCATAACGCATGTTTTATAGTTTGAACAGGGTCAATATCTTGAAAATTGAGGCCCGAGTTAACCGGACCAAAAAAATGTGTGAAATAACAATAATAAGACTTAAGAAGAACAATACTGTGATTGCCTACTGCAAATCACACTAATAAAGCGAAACCTAAACGTCTTTGACATTGTTTTTGATTTTGCGAAAATTGGTAAAACAGGCCTGGAGCATAAGAGGATAATTAGTTGACGTAGGCTGCGAAGCTAGTATTGTTAACAATGACCAGAACTAAATTGTACCTGAATATAACCGCTATTGTAAATATATCATCACTCATTGGGCAGAAGGCAGAATACACCCGGACAGGTTTCCAATCGCAGGGCAAAAAGACTGACTGACTGACTGACTGACAGACACACACACACACACACACACACACACACACACACACACACACACACACACTTGGGGGCAATTTGTAGCATCTCCAATTCACCTGAACTGTATGTCCTTGGACTTACAAAGCATTAGGCTCCAAATATGTCTTGGGTAAATTTAACAATATGTGGATTTTTTGGCAGGGATGTCTAGTAAGTACTGATTTCAATTTAATTTGAATGGACTTAATTATTCTTGCTTTTTTTTCTTTTTTTCTGTCAAAGGATGAGCAAGAAGAAAGTGATGAATCCATTCACTTGTCTGCAGAAGATGTGGTTTCGTTGTCACATTGAGAATATGAACCTAATGGGAGCGAGTCTGAATCTGAAAGTTCTCTCTCACCTACAACCCTGTTGCCTTCCAGCCAGATGTTGTACAAGGAACATAAAAAGGGTATGTCCACAATAACTAAGCAGAAAAAAAATCAAAGATTACAGTAAAATGCACAACTAAAAGTGAGCATGGCAAACGGATCTGGGACAAGAAGCATTTTTGCCTGTACTGTAAAAAACCAAATACTAAAATAGCACGACACAAAGAAAACATTGTAAAGAAAGTGATGTTGCCCGAGCTCTAAGTTTTCCTAAAGGCTCCAAGCAAAGGGCAGCTTTGCTTGAAGAAATTCGAAACAAAGGTGACTTTGAGCACAATATAGAAGTACTTGAGAATGGTGATGGGCAGCTCATTACCTGGCGCCAACCAGAGGCCAACGCAAGGCCAAATGATTACCTGCCATGTCCACAGTGTTGGGATTTTTTGTTAAAACGGATCTATGTACTGTTGAGATTTCAAACAGCACTACAACATGGCTGACACATAGTGAACTATATCTGTAATAGGGAGAGATTCCAAACATAGCTATGGGCACACCAGTACTGAAGTAGAAATACAGATATATAGTTAAATAAGGTGCAGAGTGATTAACATGCCATGATATAGGTATGCAGTCAGTTAATACAGAATGGAACACAGCAGACATGATCTTTAAAAATGCTCGAGTATCCCTTTAAGGGGGATGAACGATAGATGAGCAATAGAAAAAGCATTCACTCACAGATCATCAAACCCTAAGCAATGTACTGGACAATGGATCGGTTTTCAAAGCGATTAATGAAACTTCGTGAGCATCATAAGAAGCAGGAAGAAAAATATCACCATGTCCTCATCATTCAACAGAAAGCGGAGCAGGAGACTTCAGAACTGCTAAAGAAGGTAAGAGAATATAAGTAAAATATTTTAAAGAAATTATTTAAAATGCATGTCTAAACCAAGCAGCTGATATTTAGATGACTTGACTTATTTCAATTTTTTATTATTATTATTATTATTATTATTATTATTATTATTGTTGTTGTTGTTGTTGTTACCATACTGGATAATAAAATAAAGTATTAAGCAAACGGGTCATTTGTTATTTTAACAATTTTAATACTTTATTTGCCACAGTGACGATAAACCATGTACCACCTGATTATAGGTTCAGCTAATGAGCAGCTAGCATAGAGGGACCAGTTCTGACCAGGCCAATTACTTAGCCAGCTAATGTTAATGTGCCGAACGACAGCATAGCATAGCTTAGCATTGGAAGATAACACTCAAAGGCTCGCAAGTAATTTCAAGATATTTACTGTTAGTACACGATATATTAAACCAGTAAATGTGGGTTTTGTGTGGAATGAGGAGAATGGTTGCTTGCTAGCTAGCGTTAGCATAGTTCGCTAGTTAGCGGTTAGCGTTGTTAGCATAGCTAGCGCTAGCTGCTACATGTTTAACCCAGTGTTTATAGCAGGAACATCTCCATTAAACAGCTCGTTTTTGTTTCCCTTGTATGCGATTCGGTGCTAGTTTGTGTTGGTAGAGTTTATGGGGTAGAACGGCGGTCGCTGAGCTGTTTTCAGGCTGTAGTCTGGCTGTTTTACGGGCATGTCGAGTTTGGTAAGGAGTTAGGGTTAACCGTCGGTCTGGGTGACCGTGACCGAGCGCCCTGCCGGCGCTGCCCGCCTTCGCCGCCGCCGCCGCCGCACCGCACCGCACCGGCTCCGAGATTAAACTTCTCCTTACTTTAAGCACAGCTCACGGTACAGACGTCTTATTCATATTGGGTAACGCTAATCTGAGATTGTGTACTAAACTTACAGGTGCAAAGACTTCTATCGTATATTTTAAATTGTTGCATAATATTGCGATTCTGTGGTTTTATACGTGCTTTCTATTCCCTGCTGAAAAATCCAAATGTGTGTAGACAACACCTTGCAGATGAAATTCATATGTCTTAATAGATGAGAATGTGTGGTAATTTGAAATTCATATGTCTTAATAGATGAGAATGTGTGGTAATTTGAAATTCATATGTCTTAATAGATCAGAATGTGTGGTAATTTGCTTCTCTCTTCTTTTCAGAGCATGAAAAACTCAAGGCCTGTTGCCAGAGTGAAGCCAAACAAAACGGTATGTAATATACTTTTCCTGAAATTATTAATTCATGGAATAATTCAGCAAAACATTTAGACAGGTTTTCCGCTAAGCCTAGATGTAATCTTTGGCTGGGACAAGTCTTTGAAGTCAGAATTTTGCGTAGCTACTAAAAATCAATCATAGTTCGTATTTATCAGTGTTTATGTATAATTACAGGCTTTTATCTGTATTTCCTTTCAATAAAATCAACAATAAATATCTTGGCCAAAATATACCTTGCAAGCAAAAAGAAAATATTAATTAAGTCATAAATCAACATTTTTTATAAGTTTGTAGTTTTGCCAATGTGGACAAAATATATTATTGAAAAGGTCTGAGACTCTGGATCACAATACTGTAAGCTATTATACTCTAAAATGTATGACTGTTGAATTAGAAACATTAGAAATAGTTTTTTTCCTATGGCTTATAATAAGAGCGCTCAGCACACCCGTTTTCGGGCGTTTTCAAAACCCACCTCATTTCTGGCTGAGACCGTAAGTCTGGCTCATTCCTCCAAATCGGCACCAAACTCGACTTTATTCCTCAATCCATGTCTTATAAATCCTTACTTTAGCGCTCCAAAACAGAACTAGATTGCAGTTCCTGCAGAAACTGTGAGTGTGACTGCAGTGTGTTGCTATGGTGGCCGGGTTACTAGGTTGATATGGATGTGTGGGGTTTACAAACTTTTGACCAATAGCTGGTTTACCTGCTGTTCCTAGGTGGTTGCTAAGGTGTTGCTACAGTGTCCTGGGGGTTGCTAGCTTGCTATGGATGTGTGGGGTGTCCAAACGTTTGACCATCCATGGATCATCCAGCAGCTCCTCCATACACAGACAGTGCTGGGACAGTGCATTCCTATGGAAAAAATTTGTACGACTATTTTACGAAAATCTTGCATTATATAGATTCGTACAGATTTCCAGAAGTGAGAAGTGATAATGCGATAAGTTCTATAAGCATGCCGAATTTTGCCTTCATATCTCAAAAATTGTGACGTACACGGGGGTGCACTTTTGCTCCCCATTCATTCTTAATGGGCAAAAAAAAAAAAAATCACACATTACGAAAACCTCACACATTACGAAAACCATACGTCAAATCAATAAGCTGTGTACAAGCACACCATTCCAGATCATAACGCATGTTTTATAGTTTGAACAGGGTCAATATCTTGAAAATTGAGGCCCGAGTTAACCGGACCAAAAAAATGTGTGAAATAACAATAATAAGACTTAAGAAGAACAATACTGTGATTGCCTACTGCAAATCACACTAATAAAGCGAAACCTAAATGTCTTTGACATTGTTTTTGATTTTGCGAAAATTGGTAAAACAGGCCTGGAGCATAAGAGGATAATTAGTTGACGTAGGCTGCGAAGCTAGTATTGTTAACAATGACCAGAACTAAATTGTACCTGAATATAACCACTATTGTAAATATATCATCACTCATTGGGCAGAAGGCAGAATACACCCGGACAGGTTTCCAATCGCAGGGCAAAAAGACTGACTGACTGACTGACTGACTGACTGACTGACAGACACACACACACACACACACACACACACACACACACTTGGGGGCAATTTGTAGCATCTCCAATTCACCTGAACTGTATGTCCTTGGACTTACAAAGCATTAGGCTCCAAATATGTCTTGGGTAAATTTAACAATATGTGGATTTTTTGGCAGGGATGTCTAGTAAGTACTGATTTCAATTTAATTTGAATGGACTTAATTATTCTTGCTTTTTTTTCTTTTTTTCTGTCAAAGGATGAGCAAGAAGAAAGTGATGAATCCATTCACTTGTCTGCAGAAGATGTGGTTTCGTTGTCACATTGAGAATATGAACCTAATGGGAGCGAGTCTGAATCTGAAAGTTCTCTCTCACCTACAACCCTGTTGCCTTCCAGCCAGATGTTGTACAAGGAACATAAAAATGGTATGTCCACAATAACTAAGCACAAAAAAATCAAAGATTACAGGAAAATGCACAACTAAAAGTGAGCATGGCAAATGGATCTGGGACAAGAAGCATTTTTGCCTGTACTGTAAAAAAACAAATACTAAAATAGCACGACACTTGGAAAGAAAACATTGTAAAGAAAGTGACGTTGCCCGAGCTCTAAGTGTTCCTAAAGGCTCCAAGCAAAGGGCAGCTTTGCTTGAAGAAATTCGAAACAAAGGTGACTTTGAGCACAATATAGAAGTACTTGAGAATGGTGATGGGCAGCTCATTACCTGGCGCCAACCAGAGGCCAACGCAAGGCCAAATGATTACCTGCCATGTCCACAGTGTTGGGATTTTTTGTTAAAACGGATCTATGTACTGTTGAGATTTCAAACAGCACTACAACATGGCTGACACATAGTGAACTATATCTGTAATAGGGAGAGATTCCAAACATAGCTATGGGCACACCAGTACTGAAGTAGAAAATACAGAATATATAGTTAAATAAGGTGCAGAGTGATTAACATGCCATGATATAGGTATGCAGTCAGTTAATACAGAATGGAACACAGCAGACATGATCTTTAAAAATGCTCGAGTATCCCTTTAAGGGGGATGAACGATAGATGAGCAATAGAAAAAGCATTCACTCACAGATCATCAAACCCTAAGCAATGTACTGGACAATGGATCGGTTTTCAAAGCGATTAATGAAACTTCGTGAGCATCATAAGAAGCAGGAAGAAAAATATCACCATGTCCTCATCATTCAACAGAAAGCGGAGCAGGAGACTTCAGAACTGCTAAAGAAGGTAAGAGAATATAAGTAAAATATTTTAAAGAAATTATTTAAAATACATGTCTAAACCAAGCAGCTGATATTTAGATGACTTGACTTATTTCAATTTTTTATTATTATTATTATTATTATTGTTGTTGTTGTTGTTGTTACCATACTGGATAATAAAATAAAGTATTAAGCAAACGGGTCATTTGTTATTTTAACAATTTTAATACTTTATTTGCCACAGTGACGATAAACCATGTACCACCTGATTATAGGTTCAGCTAATGAGCAGCTAGCATAGAGGGACCAGTTCTGACCAGGCCGATTACCTAGCCAGCTAATGTTAATGTGCCGAACGACAGCATAGCATAGCTTAGCATTGGAAGATAACACTCAAAGGCTCGCAAGTAATTTCAAGGTATTTACTGTTAGTACACGATATATTAAACCAGTAAATGTGGGTTTTGTGTGGAATGAGGAGAATGGTTGCTTGCTAGCTAGCGTTAGCATAGTTCGCTAGTTAGCGGTTAGCGTTGTTAGCATAGCTAGCGCTAGCTGCTACATGTTTAACCCAGTGTTTATAGCAGGAACATCTCCATTAAACAGCTCGTTTTTGTTTCCCGTGTATGCGATTCGGTGCTAGTTTGTGTTGGTAGAGTTTATGGGGTAGAACGGCGGTCGCTGAGCTGTTTTCAGGCTGTAGTCTGGCTGTTTTACGGGCATGTCGAGTTTGGTAAGGAGTTAGGGTTAACCGTCGGTCTGGGTGACCGTGACCGAGCGCCCTGCCGGCGCTGCCCGCCTTCGCCGCCGCCGCCGCCGCACCGCACCGCACCGCACCGGCTCCGAGATTAAACTTCTCCTTACTTTAAGCACAGCTCACGGTACAGACGTCTTATTCATATTGGGTAACGCTAATCTGAGATTGTGTACTAAACTTACAGGTGCAAAGACTTCTATCGTATATTTTAAATTGTTGCATAATATTGCGATTCTGTGGTTTTATACGTGCTTTCTATTCCCTGCTGAAAAATCCAAATGTGTGTAGACAACACCTTGCAGATGAAATTCATATGTCTTAATAGATGAGAATGTGTGGTAATTTGAAATTCATTTGTCTTAATAGATGAGAATGTGTGGTAATTTGCTTCTCTCTTCTTTTCAGAGCATGAAAAACACAAGGCCTGTTGCCAGAGTAAAGCCAAACAAAACGGTATGTAATATACTTTTCCTGAAATTATTAATTTATGGAATAATTCAGCAAAACATTTAGACAGGTTTTCCACTAAGCCTAGATGTAATCTTTGGCTGGGACAAGTCTTTGAAGTCAGAATTTTGCGTAGCTACTAAAAATCAATCACAGTTCGTATTTATCAGTGTTTATGTATAATTACAGGCTTTTGTCTGTATTTCCTTTCAATAAAATCAACAATAAATATCTTGGCCAAAATATACCTTGCAAGCAAAAAGAAAATATTAAGTCATAAATCAACATTTTTCATAAGTTTGTAGTTTTGCCAATGTGGACAAAATATATTATTGAAAAGGTCTGAGACTCTGGATCACAATACTGTAAGCTATTATACTCTAAAATGTATGACTGTTGAATTAGAAACATTAGAAATAGTTTTTTTCCTATGGCTTATAATAAGAGCGCTCAGCACACCCGTTTTCGGGCGTTTTCAAAACCCACCTCATTTCTGGCTGAGACCGTAAGTCTGGCTCATTCCTCCAAATCGGCACCAAACTCGACTTTATTCCTCAATCCATGTCTTATAAATCCTTACTTTAGCGCTCCAAAACAGAACTAGATTGCAGTTCCTGCAGAAACTGTGAGTGTGACTGCAGTGTGTTGCTATGGTGGCCGGGTTACTAGGTTGATATGGATGTGTGGGGTCAAACTTTTGACCAATAGCTGGTTTACCTGCTGTTCCTAGGTGGTTGCTAAGGTGTTGCTACAGTGTCCTGGGGGTTGCTAGCTTGCTATGGATGTGTGGGGTGTCCAAACGTTTGACCATCCATGGATTATCCAGCAGCTCCTCCATACACAGACAGTGCTGGGACAGTGCATTCCTATGGAAAAAATTTGTACGACTTTTGCTCCCCATTCATTCTTAATGGGCATCACACATTACGAAAACCATACGTCAAATCAATAAGCTGTGTACAAGCACACCATTCCAGATCATAACGCATGTTTTATAGTTTGAACAGGGTCAATATCTTGAAAATTGAGGCCCGAGTTAACCGGACCAAAAAAATGTGTGAAATAACAATAATAAGACTTAAGAAGAACAATACTGTGATTGCCTACTGCAAATCACACTAATAAAGCGAAACCTAAACGTCTTTGACATTGTTTTTGATTTTGCGAAAATTGGTAAAACAGGCCTGGAGCATAAGAGGATAATTAGTTGACGTAGGCTGCGAAGCTAGTATTGTTAACAATGACCAGAACTAAATTGTACCTGAATATAACCGCTATTGTAAATATATCATCACTCATTGGGCAGAAGGCAGAATACACCCGGACAGGTTTCCAATCGCAGGGCAAAAAGACTGACTGACTGACTGACTGACAGACACACACACACACACACACACACACACACACACACACACACACACACACACACTTGGGGGCAATTTGTAGCATCTCCAATTCACCTGAACTGTATGTCCTTGGACTTACAAAGCATTAGGCTCCAAATATGTCTTGGGTAAATTTAACAATATGTGGATTTTTTGGCAGGGATGTCTAGTAAGTACTGATTTCAATTTAATTTGAATGGACTTAATTATTCTTGCTTTTTTTTCTTTTTTTCTGTCAAAGGATGAGCAAGAAGAAAGTGATGAATCCATTCACTTGTCTGCAGAAGATGTGGTTTCGTTGTCACATTGAGAATATGAACCTAATGGGAGCGAGTCTGAATCTGAAAGTTCTCTCTCACCTACAACCCTGTTGCCTTCCAGCCAGATGTTGTACAAGGAACATAAAAAGGGTATGTCCACAATAACTAAGCAGAAAAAAAATCAAAGATTACAGTAAAATGCACAACTAAAAGTGAGCATGGCAAACGGATCTGGGACAAGAAGCATTTTTGCCTGTACTGTAAAAAACCAAATACTAAAATAGCACGACACAAAGAAAACATTGTAAAGAAAGTGATGTTGCCCGAGCTCTAAGTTTTCCTAAAGGCTCCAAGCAAAGGGCAGCTTTGCTTGAAGAAATTCGAAACAAAGGTGACTTTGAGCACAATATAGAAGTACTTGAGAATGGTGATGGGCAGCTCATTACCTGGCGCCAACCAGAGGCCAACGCAAGGCCAAATGATTACCTGCCATGTCCACAGTGTTGGGGATTTTTTGTTAAAACGGATCTATGGAAACATGAGATTTCATGCAGGGTAAGACAAGTAAAGGACACAAAGAAGACAAAAAGGATCCAGGTACATGTATCCTGCCTAGTTCCAGTGTCTTTATCTTCTTCAGACTGCAAGTCTGTGTTGCAAAGCATGCATCAGGATGATATCTGCATTTGTGTCAGAAATGACCCTCTCATTTGCAAATTTGGAGATGTTTTATTTGAAAAACATGGACAAAACAAATTTCAGCATTCATACATTGGCCAGAAAATGCGAGAACTGGGGCGATTTTTGATAGCCGCCAGAGAGATTGATAAGAGTGTAAATTCACTCCAAGATGTCCTTGTGCCAGGAAAATTCCAAACTGTTGTGAATGCGACAAGAAAAGTCAGTGGCTTTAAGGCTTCCCAGAATGAGTACAAGACACCTTCTTTGGCATGCAAGATTGGATATTCACTCAAGAGAGCAGCGGAAATACTGGTAGGGGAGAGCCTAATAACAGGAAAGACTAGCACAGAGAAGGATGCGAAGAAGTTCATTGAGGTGATGGAGACACAGTGGAACACCTATGTTTCAGGACGTGCCCTGAACACACTAAAAACAGCCAAGTGGAACAAAGATGACATGATTCCTCTCACTGAAGATATCATGAAGTTGCAGAAACATCTTAAAGTCCTGGAAAACGATGCATTAGGTGGACTGTCAGCTGCACCCAGTGTTTCAGACTGGATGAAACTTTGTCAGAGACTTCTCACTCAGATAATCCTCTTCAATAGAAGGAGGGAGGGAGAAGCCTCATAATTACTCCTGGCAACATACCAAACACGGAACAGAGCCCCAGCTCACCCAGAAGTGTATGAGAGCCTTTCCAAACTTGAAAAGTCACTTGTGAACAACTTCACGCGACTGGAGATACATGGGAAGAGAGAGCGAAAGTAGTTCTGTCATTTATTCTGTTGGGCACAGATCTAGTGACTGGTATGTTTTTTTGTTTTTCTTTAATCCAGATGGTGAATGTCCACCCAAAAAGAAAAGGATGTCTTCAAGTGCTCCCTCCCAGAAAGGTGATTTGAAAACCACTGACGAGGGTTCTTATGGAGAACAGTCACGTATGTCAGTGTAGTACAGGTCATGTGTTCAGCCTCCAATGTGTGCTCTGTAGTTCTGCTATTTATTCTGTATTCTGTTGGACACAGATCTAGTAACTGGTATTTGTTTTTCTTCAATCCAGATGGTGAATGTCCACGCAAAAAGAAGAAAAAGACATCTTCAAGAGCTCCCTCCCAGAAAGGTGATTTGAAAACCACTGACGAGGATTCTTCTGGAGAACAACAGACAGGTATGTCAGTGTAGTACAAGTCATGTGTTTGGTAGGGCTGCAACTAATGAGTATTTTAGTAGTCGACTAATCTGACGATTATTTTTTCGATTAGTCATGATTATTTTTTGTCATGCTCTTTATTTGTACTTCTTACTGGCTGATTTAATACATATTTTAAGGCACATTGACTGTTAAACATTTTGGGCCCTAGACCAATTGTGCAGTACATTTTGATAGTTTGACGTAGATATATTAACCTAAAAATTACAAAGTATGTTATAGGAAACATTCACACAGACTGGATGATATTTTCAGGAGATTCTAGATTATAGGATACTTATTATACTGTATAGTATCACAGCTTTCATGCTCTCCTCCACCAGTCTTACACACTGCTTTTGGGTGACCTTATCCCACTCCTGCTGCTAAAATTCAAGCAGTTCAGCTTTATTTGATGGCTTGTGATCATCCATCTTCCTCTTGATTATATTCCAGAGGTTTTCAATTTGATAAAATCAAAGACGCTCATCATTTTAAAGTGGTCTCTTTTTTTTTTCCATGTCGGCAATTTTTTTTTATAGTTGACGTTGTCGATTACAACTAATCGTTGCAGCCCTAGTGTTCAGCTTTCCAATGTGTGCTCTGTAGTTCTGCTATTTATTCTGTATTCTGTTGGACATAGATAAAGTAACTGGTATGTTTTTTTGTTTTTCTTTAATCCAGATGGTGAATGTCCACCCAAAAAGAAGAAGAAAAAGACGTCTTCAAGAGCTCCCTCCCAGAAAGGTGATTTGAAAACCACTGACGAGGATTCTTGTGGAGAACAGTCAGGTATGTCAGTGTAGTAGAGAATCTGCAGGTCTAGGTGTACGGTTTTGTACACCTGTGGCCATAAAGATATTGGAACACATTACATTTATGACTTAGATGGGTGAGTGAGCACTTTTCATCACAAGTAAGCTCATGGCTGTGATTTGGTTGCAGGCACGAGTGCAGTAGATCATCACAGCCGTGACGTTATTTGTGAAAACATATGAGCTTGAGTGTTCTTGCTATTCTACGAGTTCTACAAAATAAAGAAACAAAATAAACCAAAGAAGCCATGAATTTCATTCTGAGCTTGATTTTATTCTGACAAAACCTTCCACCACAAAGTAGTTCCACAACAAAAGAGCTGTAAACCCTGCATTCACACTTGGTGACGAGTCTCTTGTGTGTGTTGGAGACCACTGACTTTCTCTGTGTGGCTGTGTATGAGGTCCAATGCTAGCTGGATTTGAAATCCCTATTATTATTATTATTATTATTATTATTATTATAATAACACACACATTTTATTACTGTTTCCATTCGTGGCTAGCTTTATTGGCTGGGTAGCATGCTGGCTAAGCTAGCTAGCTAGCTATGAAGACATCTAATTCTCCAGAGACCCTGACAGTATCCACTGCTTTCTTCTTCTCTTCATTTTTCACCATCATATAAATTGGGAGAAGAAGCAGAAACTCTTCCACGTTCTCCATATGCTGTTTGGAACAAAATGCAGCAACAGACAGCGGCGTCATAACCCATTTATATAAAGCTGAGGAACTCTCAACTTGATTCGCTCTGTTGGTCTGTCTCCATGATGCTTGCTTTAGCCGGCCTTTGGCTACTTGGTAACGTGGAGTGATAATTTTGGTGTGAACAAAGCCAAATTGTGAGGTCAGAACTAACCGCTGTGCGAGTGTCTTTGTATCCGCAATATTGGAAAACTTGTCTTCTTTTTACGGATACATTAACCTTATTTTAAAACGCAGAAATTAATTGTATCTTTCTGTTTTTCTTCAAGATCGTAAATGCACAGCAAAGCCCAGGAGATCATGGACCAGCGTAGAGAAAAAAGCAGTGTGGCTTCACCTGGCCAGGTATCGTGCCTTAAAGAAAGTGCCTGGAAAAGAAGAATGCCTTCGATGCATCCAAGCAGAGCATGCTTTAAAAAAAAGGACATGGAAAGATGTCAAACATTTTGTTTATAATACTATAACAGAGGAGCGAAAGGCTGGGTCTCTGATTTCAAAGGCCTAAACAAGTTCTGAACCTGTTCTGAACATGAACATCTGTTCATGTTAATTTGTTCCAAGGACACTTCGAGTGACTTTTGTTTAGTGATTAGGGATATAAGAAAAATCTATATCGAAGTATTCTGTTTTGCAATACTGTATTGATTTTCAAAAATACAGTATTGATAATTATTAGCTTAGATGTAAAGATTGGTTTCAGAAGTGGTTCATTTTGTGTTGTGATTAAACCCTGACCACTAGAGAATAGTGTTTTACTTTGTCATTTGACCCATCCACCGTTCTGACAGGATAAAAAAAAATAAACTCTTCTTTTATTCAGATTTTATAATTGTATTTTTGTACTATAACAATTTGAAACAATTGCAATATATTGTGTTTACAATATTGCAATTTGTGATATATTGAATAGTAACCTCTGTATTGTGATACGCATCTTATCGCAAAGTTTTTGCAAATACATATCCCCTAACAATAATGCTGTAGCTTTACACTACTACTTCGGTTACCAACGCAGTTCTACAGTACAGGTTAGTGACTCTTTAGTTCAGTAAACTTCTCCAGGTCTTACTGTATTATAGTACTGTAGCTCTACAACACTTCTCCAGGTCATACTGTATTATAGTACTGTAGCTCTACAACACTTCTCCAGGTCTTACTGTATTATAGGTTAATACTGTAGCTCTACAACACTT